>NW_014556795.1:854812-1003364 GCF_001313825.1 Dinoponera quadriceps | reverse complement strand
GGGGGGGGGGGGGGGAGCGCGGAAACGTTAATTCCATCCTGAAATTACCAAGTACAGAGGGTGCAGCAGCCTTCTTGCTTTCGTCTATAATATACGCATCGCGTTTTCGCGTTTACACTTCCGTTACTCCGCGACACGCGTTTCCGCATGAGAACTGGAAATCGGATGGACACGCTGACGCGCCGCCTCTCCGTCTCGCCGTAGGCCCTTGGAACGTTGACAATACATCGAGTTAGACCAAGTACTCGTCTATTACCGTGTTCTCTCACTCGTATTTGAGAGACGCACAGCGAGGACGAGGAAACGATGTCTCTCATCAGCAATGTTTTCGTTATCACGTTATTCTTTTGTGGACAGCACGACGCTTCGGATAAGTAAAACTCTTGTGCTTCTTCTTCTTCATCTCGAGGTCTCTTCTGAAACCTCGTTAGTAATAATAACGTTACTACATGCTTCGACGGATCGACTAATCAAATCGCTTCATCTTCGCCCGAGAACCGTCTTTCGCGAATTTTCGCTTACACGCGTCCCCTACGTTTTCACCGTCCGCTTCGCGCCGTCACGATGGACACGCACAGCGGCGTGGCTCAGAGCGACAAGTGAACTAAATGCATCGTAAACTGTTTTCTCAGGATAGCACCGGGTTCGAGACGCTCACCGCCTCACTCAATCGCTCGGTATCTTCTTCTTCCCCTTCTTCTTCTTCCTCTTCTTCTTCTTCCTCTTCTTTCGCCTCCGCGTCTCGTGCGTGATATTACATTTTTATCTCGACGAAACATCTACGATTACTGCTATTTCCGGCGAAAACCTCGCGGCAGTGACAGCGTTCTCACGATAACAATAGACTACAACGCGGCCGCAATGGTAGATCATCATGTTGCCACGATGACGCGCTCAGATTGAAATCCATTCGACTCGAAAAAGTGGGAGATTCTCCCTTCATCCTTGTGTGTGTGTGTGTGTATGTTGCGGTGTAAAACCTCGTAAATAAATACCTCGGAGAAACCCGTATATCCTCGAATATCCCCGCGACAGATATATCCGGCTCTGACAGTCGGCATTTTTGTTCTTTTTCGACGACCGGTTAATCAGTCGCTGGCAATACGATTAATCCGCGGTACGAGGAACCACGTAGGAACCAGTCGTTATTCACACACTTCGGGAGGCATCGAGCCTCAAGGCAGGAACAAGTCCGGATGTACAGTCATGTTCCAGCAAAGCTGGTGATCCCGCACGTCCCCCCAGCCGCCGTTGCCCTTCCTGAGTTTCGTCTTCTTCGCGGTGCCGGCGATCGTCAGCGTCAATTGCGAGGGGAACAGGTGATTGCGCGCCGCCTTCAGAACGTTTTGCACCTTCGCTATCACCGCCGTCGACTCGCAGTTGTTCTTCTTATGATGGACGCCGCTGCGCAAGCAATTATTATGCATTATTACGTGTTAAAAAAACGAGAAAGTCAAGGAGATCTGCGACGGTGATCGAAAGCACGGTAAAATTTCTCGTGCATCACCCAGGTGGCGTAACATGTTCGGAATGTGTCCTCGGAGACATCCTGAGGACGTACCAAAACAAGTTCGGTATCTTATATCGATCGATTGTTTGATCTTATATGAAAGAAGGTTAACAAGTTAACGCGTTTGAAATTAACTGAATGCTAAGTTAAAAGTTATGAAATTTTCGATCCGACTTTTAACCGCGCAACTATAGTCATTACGCCATCCAGCTTAACCCGTCAGTTTCCAGATGAATTGAAACCACAAATTTCTGTTTCCTCTTAGGAAATCTCGTGTTTTGGAACCTAAAGAAACCAAATTTATAGGTTTTGAGAATTTATTTATTTATTCATTTTTTCGCTTTTATTCAGTGTTGACAACCTGTTTTGGAGTCACTAGTATCTAAACTGAACACTTAGAGCTATGTTATAGGTTGGCAGTGTTATTTCGATGGTTTATAAGTCAAAAATATTGTGCCACCTGGAGGGTGCATTGGGAATTGACGAGTTATTAAGAAGAAGGGAAAGTAAACTGGAGTGATCGCTTTTCTTAACAGCAGAATGATATTCTTCCCTGTGTGGGACGTCTTTGGACATCGGATGCTCTGTGTCGATGGGTAGGGGAATTGAATTGAGAATTCTCGCGTGAGACGCGGAAGGAAGTGATATATCATCATCACCATCGTCACTCACCATTCTCCGATATGGAAGACTCTCGGTGCTCTCATCGTCATCGTGATCAAGCCGGACTCGGCGCGAGGCGCTATCCCGGCGCCCCGGCTGGGCGGCAGGCAGGTCTGCGCGATGTACTGGAGGCTCCAGTCCCAGTTGTAGTCGTCGTACGAGCAGAACTGTGCCGCGCACTTCCGCAGCTTGTTCCACGTGACGCGACTGAAGGCCATGCCCATGTTATGCTTGCTGGATATCCAAGGCGTCACCTCCGCCTGTGCGTCCCAACAGAAGCGAAAGGTCACTCGCTTTATCGATCCCCGGAGGACGATCTTTCTTCCCCTCTTTCCCCCTCCCTCCCCACCCCTTCCCGCTCTCATACCTTCTCCCTTGCACTCCCTCTCTCTCTCTTTCTCTCCCATTCTTTCCGCGTACTTTTACACCGTATCAAAAATCTACTTTGTGGGGGTATCGAAGCTACGAGTGTACGACTATAGGTGTGACTAAAGCGATCGGCTGTTGAGACAAAGTCAGAATTTCATCGGAGGCATCCCTCAACCCGGCTACCGGCATTCGCTGTCGAAATGGCGATGGTCTCGCGGCATGACTCTAGTATCCCTTAGCATTTCGATATCCGCTCAAATGCTCACGATGATAACGGTTCGCTCGTTTATTGTGACTTTGTATCGTGCGTACGACGACAATAGGTGCGTGGATGAGTGGGTAACCCGAGTCGAAATTTTAGCTCCCGATTTAAATCCAATTCGGTTCTGCGTTGAACGGTTCCGAGGTCCTCCACTAAGACTCCTTTGATGCTACAAACATCGTCGTTTTCTCCACCCGAAGACTTAATACGGAACTGAAATTCAGACTCCGGGGGAGCAAATCCCCCTTCGTGGCATCGAAGAAGCAACCTTGTTGCCGCTGCTTCGATGTTACCCCGCAAGTGGGAACTCATTTCCGTTCTCTCCGCTTCAAGAAGACTCAACGTAGCATTTGAAATCTCGGCTTGACCCGAGTCGAAATTTTTCACTCCCGGTTGAAATCTAATTAAGCGTTCGAAGGTCTCCTATCGGTGCGCACTCCTTCGGCGCACCACAAGCGGGAAGTTTATTTTCCCGTCGTTTCCGCTCGAGTACTCTCGATGTAGAAACTAAAATTCAGACTACGGAGAATCGAATCCCCACTCGTCGCGCGCTCCTCCGATGCTACATGCGGGAACCCACTTCCGTTTTCCCTCCACTTTGAGGACTTAGAACGCAGAATTCGAAATTTCGACTCGGGTGAGAGAAGGCGGCAGGTAGGCACTCGAAGCATGCACTATCGCCCCGAGGAAGTGCGAGCTTTGTCTACAGAGGAGGGTGGGTCCCCCATCTATCGCGTCGGCGGGGCGCCGTGGGTGCGACAAGAATGCACTAAAAAGTATACAATTTGGACACGCTCTGCCCGGCGGGCCCCCCGGGAGGGGGGGGGGACCAATCGTGATTCACAGCTTTCTACAGCTTTCTATGACACCGAGAGAGCGCTCTCACGATCCCTCCGATCGAACCGTCCAAGCGGCGTTGGAGGTGCGACTCGATCGAAGGCGCGTCGTTCGAAGCCGCCGGTGGACGAAGCCGTGNGGGGGAGATTACATGATGTATGTACGTTCTCGTTCTCGCAGAGACAACATGGCACGCGACGGCAAATGCGAAGAAAAGCAAAGAGAAAGGTATGTGTGTGTGTGCGTGTGTGTGTGTGCGCGCGCAGCCAGGCCAGGCGAGAGGCAAATAATCAAAGTACGGCAGGCGGCAGAGGCGGTTTTTGCTCTAATCTCGAACACGGGGGGGAGGTGGTAGTGGTGGTGGTTGTTGCTTGCTCGCTTGCGCTCTCTGAGAACCTTCTGATAGTGGTTGTAGAGGCTGGGCAGCAGTTGGAAGGCCCATGCGGGCGCCGTTTGCATCGCCACGTTCTGATAGCTAGACACACCGCCGCCGCTGATAACGTTGCCGCTGATACCGCCTCCTCTGCTACCAGCAGCGGTGGTGATACCGCTCGTGGTTCCACCGGTACTTCCGTTAGCGGCGATGCCGGCGGCACCGGTGACGTCGTCGTTGCCGAACTGCCTCCGGGTCGTCGCTGCTGGCGCTTCCTGCCGCTTTAATCCGCGCAGAAGCTCCTTCTGCAGAGCGCTATCGACGCCGAGGAACTAACGGGATCGGATGTGCGTGAAACATCGACACAGATACTAAATGGTGAACGGTACCGTGTACACATACGCTTCTCGTCGTAAACCGCCCATGCAACGGCCGGTGTGCCGGCCGATTTCCGCCTCGATCTCTTTCTCTCTCTCGCTCTCTCGCCGTATTGAAGAGACGCGTGCGTCTCGTTGCTTGAAAGCGAAGGGCGCGCGGTTCAACGGTGGGTAGGTCCACGCGTGCTAATGTACGTCAATAATCGTCACGCTACAAGCGCCAGCAATAACGTAAGAATCGCGCGTGCCAGTGAGAGAAAAATCGTTCGTCCCCCTATTCGCTTGATTACGAATCGAAAAGAAAATCGTGCATGAGAGAATGCCGGGCGAATTTCAGATCGTCTTCTACTATGCCTATTGACGCTGCGCCTCTATCTCTCTCTCTTTCTCTCCCTCCCTCCCCCGCTCTCTCTCTCTCTCCCTCTCTCTGTCTAATTACCCGCCCTTAGCCTCCGTTATCCTCGCTTTGTGCATGGAACAACGCGTGAAGCAGAATCAAGATAATCGCGCCGTGAGGGGGCGAGGGCACTCACCTTGCGAGTAAGATCCGCAAAATAGTTGTACGTCTTTAAATATGTACCCAACGACAGCACGTTGCAACGCTCGCAGCTGAGCTTGCAGGTGCGTTCCATCAGTCGGAGCACGTGCAAGAAGTCCTCGGCGACGTAGTGGTCCTCCTCGAGAAACAACACCATCCCGGTGTGGTTCCTCGTCACCGATAACCGGTCGAACACACGATTCGCCTTCCACCACCAGTGATGCTTCGTCTGCGTAAACTTGGCTTCCCTGTAGTGGCCGTACAGGTCCGGGTGCTTCGCGTTGGCGCACTTTAAATTTAAGGCCCTACGGATTTGCGGAGTCAAAGAAAGAATTGTTGACGCAGACGATAGAAATAAGAGACCGCACCGCGTAATCGGTAAAGAAGAGCGTTATTATGAGTGTGAGGGGGATCTGCGTGAGATGGAAAGAGCGAGACGTACACGTCTGCCTCACTTACTGTTCTTTACGAATATTCCGTGGACAGTCATTGGGACCCTCGCCGGGGAACGTGTGCGGATGGGTCTGTATGCTGTGCGGATAAAAGATCTGCATGACCCGGCAGAAGTCGACGCTCTGTACGAGGTAGTTGATGTCCGGGTGCCAGATATCGTGACTGAAGACAAGGAGAGCCTGCTCGATGTCCTTCGCCTGCGCCAACGATACGATCAGATGTCGGAGATAAGTCAGCCTCGTGTGCACTTGGATGACTATGACAGGAGCGTCGCTGGCCAACGGGCCGAACGCCTCTTCATTGTACACTTTCTGCTCCGCATTTGCCCTCTCGATCTTACGCCGGATTTCCGTGATCTCGAATTCCGTGAGCGCGCCGGAGCTCGCGTTCGTCAAGCTGGTGGATGAATTACGACCCTCCTTCAGGAATCTGAGAGAGAGAGAGAGAGCAGGATGAAGGTCATCCGTGACGTTGTGTTGTCGCGACAGAAGATGAGGCGCATTCAGGGGATAACGACTCTTATAACGAGCGTCGGAAAGCTCCACTTAAGGGAAATTACGGGGAGTAACGGTGAAACCTTTCGAGAGTAAAACGCGGACACCTGTGTGTGTACATGCAAGTAAATTCTCTCAATGAATCTGACAGATTCGCTGGAGTTTCGAGGATCTTCTAAAATCATTTAAAGAGACTTGAACACTCTGGGAGCAAAAATGGCATTCTTAGAGTAGCGCAGGTAATAATGGCGATAATGGCGCTGCCACTGATGACTTTGGGAATTTTGCGAAATTACCTGTGCAACTCTTGAGGCACGAGGGAGAAAAGGGTCTCATTCGACGAGGATTGCCCGGAATCATCTCGACCCGTTAAACTAAATGTCACGTGAAGTTGCAGATAGAGGAACGTAGCCAGGAAGACGAGCACGAGGGTCCTCAGTAGAATTCCACGGCCCGATCTCGACCCTCCAACTACCGTTGATCCTAAATGTGTTATATTTGTTAGATAAATGCACGACACATTCTCGATACTCTTCATGCAACATTAATTGAATTCCTTGTATCGAAAATTATGCGCGCAGAAGTTATATTGTAAAACGACATTCCTATAAACGCGTAATATTCTAAAAATGTTATGTAATATTTTTAATATTATAGAAATGGTTCTATTGACGTTATATGTCCACTCCACGTGATACTCTTGGCATATTGCAAAAATGTTCTTAGAATATTGAAAACAGAATAATAATATAGAAAAATATATACGAATAAAATATACATATATATTATGTATATACATAGAGTTGAATATTTAAGAAATATATAATATTGCAATAACATTAAATCATATTATTCCTTAAATATTATCAGGAGTGGGCACATAATTATCTAATTAATATCCCGGAAATATCGCTTGATATTAATTAATATTACTCGCTTGGGGATTCAATTGAAATATTCTATACAAGAATACGTAGAAATACGCCTGAATAGAACAAGGGACACGCGAGTGCGAGATCCAGCGAGAATGAAATTACACGATGACGTTGCGTCATCAGGACTCACCTCCCGATTTTTTCCTGGTATATAACGTACAGCCAGGATACTGCTTCGCAAAACCTTGTATGGTCGGGTCGTGTGCTTTTCCTGTACATACAGATAATCCGCTGATAATGATGAACAAGCGTACGCAGGAGGGGACCTCCCTCAGGGTAGGGGGGGAACCAGTTTTCATTCATATCGCTCGGCGTTTGAAAACTTGCCGTTCCTTTGAATCGCGAGATTATCATCTCAAAAACTACTCGGCAACGCGCAACAAAGCGTGACACGCGTCAAGAAAATAATTAGATAAAGGTGCCCTTTTGTAGTGGGAATTTTGTGCGCGTTTTATACAGGTTCTTTTTGCGCGCGGGTTTTTTGAAAGCCACGCGGGAGGGAGTGGGGAGGACGGCGATCGCGATTAAACCGCTGCGTCTTTGATCCCATCGTTGCTCTTTAATTTACGTAAGAATTACGCACGGTAATCGATACACGTGCGGGGGCATAAAAAATGTCGGAGCGTCGCGAGGAAATAACATCTCGCGACGTACGTAACGCACGTCGCGGTGCCGTGTGCATAGAATTATGCGAAAGTGGCATTGATACGATCGATGCGCGTCCATTCGATAAATATCGCGCCGAGGATAAAAGCTGCCGGCCGGCTGCACGTGCGGGACAATGTGTGACAATGCAGTGAGCGCGGGCACAATAAAACTCGTCGCGCAAATATACGGGGAGAGGCATTTGCATTCGTCGAATATTTGGCGAATGCGATCGCATCGCCCGGAGGATCGTGTGAAATGAAAACTACATTACCGGGTAATACGTCGGTTAACACGAGACAGGGAGGTCCCCGAACATTATGTGTATATGTGCGTGTGTGTATGATGCGTGTACGTGCCATTCGTCAAATATTCGATGCATACAAACGTGCCGCGTTTACGTAACGAATTTTACCGCATTATCGTACGTAATATTGTCGCGGCCGTGTATTACCTCATTTCACGTGACGACAAGGCACGTGTATCGACTCGATGAATATTTTTCAAGCGTACGAGTCGTTCAGAGAAGCTTTTACATAACGTCGTTCGGAAATCGTTCCACATACGAGAGAGAGAGCTCTCGTGTGTGTGTGTGTGTGTGTGTGTGTGTGTGTGTGTGTGAATATAGGCCTCAGGCTATTTTTCGACTCACCTTTCATAGTGTCATTCCTAGGAGATCGTCCTGAAACAAACAACGTCCACACGGAGTATCAGCGAATTGCGTTGTCGAAAAGCTCACGAAGCTACACCGAGAGGTAACGCGAGACGATGATGTGGGCTTTGTACGTGCATCGACTGTACGTACACGAGCGGAATTTAACATTCTCCAACGAATGCGAATTCGTCTTATACATTGAGTAACGCACTGTTAAATATCGCACTTCTGCGGTACGCTCGCTCGCGTGGAAGAAGGAAACACTCCGAGTGCACACGCCTCGATAACAGGAAAAAAGATTATCGGCCAGTTGCGATAATTACATTTCGTGATTGTGTGTTTTGCAAACAAAATGCACGTTTCGTGAATAATTTATATCCCTATGATAATAAAGATCGCTGTGCGAGGTACCCGTACTACAGCGTTTCATTCGCCGAACCCTGTTTTTGTCTTTTGTATATAAACGAAAGGAGGAGACATTTTTAGCGAAAAATCGAACTTTAACTTCGAATCGTTAATAACCCGATCAAAAGTTAATATTTAGAAAAATCGGCAGCTATACAAGTCAATGTGTTCAGCAGAAAAAGTTGTTCCTGTGAAACACATTTTAGTCAGATAAATAGAAATACTAAATCTAAAGAAACCTTATTCTCTGTGTGCCTTTTGACACGTCCTATATGAGGTCAATGTTCTTTCAATCTCTCTCTCTCTCTCTGATAATGCATATTTATTCAAGTCGTTGCAGACTACCTAACATACATGCGCGATATTTCCGAATTTTCTCAAAGCGTCGAGCGTACGTCCGTTAGAATACACGTGAAACGTCCCGGACGCTATTCTAATAAGAGCGTTTAGACGCGATTTCCTGCATGGCAACATAATTCGCGGATTTAAACGTTCGAGCTACACTTTAGGTGCGACGAAGTTCTCACGATGACGCACCGAACCGGTTATCGTTATATCATTATGACGAGACGTCTAGATACGGATTTTCCAAAGACTTTCCCATCCAGTTTACTTTAACGCGGGATATCATGGAAATTCTTGAAATTTGTCCGACCACCTTTTAATAAGTGTAAAAGTTCTTACGGCGGCACTCGGAGCACTAAACAGCCACTCCAGTCGTCACGGTGCCGTTACCCATTGATAATGCAAACGCTAATTAACCGATTATCTATCGACGTTTTAACGTTAAACGGCAGTTAACGTTAACGTAGGCAATTTGCGCGATAATGCCAAGTCATCTTGTCGCACGGTACTGTTTATCGTCGGCCGACGATACGCGCGGCCGATGTCTACCATAGATAAGAGAGCGTCTGATCTGTCTTATCAGATATAACTTTCCGACCGATCTTGCGCGAGCGTCGCGCTCACACATACACACCACCCACGTCGTCGTTACGTAAAGAGTTCAAGTACAATGTTCCCGTGACGAAGCAAAGATAAACACACGCAGCTTCCGTACTATCCGTGATAATGTATTCATGGTGCGAAACACGACGTCACTCTCTCGTTCTTTCGCGCGACCGCGGAATGACAATCCAACGGTCGGAAAGGTCGAACATTACTTGAATGACTAACGTTAACAATGCAAGTGCGAGCGTTTTGCATTACGAATCCTTCGCCGCTAAAAATAAATCGTCCTCCCGCGCGAGAAAGATCGCGCCGCTTTATTTCCGACTTCTCGTCCGCATTTTCTTGCCCGAATGCGCGTGTATCAAACTGATTTAATAAGACTTGAAGAGACGTTGTGTAATTATTTTAAGACGGTTTCCCTCCTTGATCTGCCTTAAAGTTAAAATCGAAATTTGAAGTTAAAATCGATATTCCCGATTCACTTGAAATTATCACACCTTCGGGCTTCTTAATTGGAAGGTGCGCTGAAAAAAATGTCGGGAAAGTCGGGAAAATTATTTATGATTCGTCTTTACAATCCGATAGAGTAATTACTTGGGTGATAAGAAGAGAAACGAAAAAAGAGAGAGAAAGCGATGGATTCCATGACGGATTACCTCAATAATGATGACACGGGTGCGCAAACCGCACGCATGCGCTAAACAGTAAACGTGATCCCATTATTTCGGATCAAGCTTCGAAATCATTTTTGTCATCTGACTAATGACACCGCTTATTAATGCCGGGGAATAATCACGCCGGACGCGAATTTCGAAATGATCGCCCTTAATCTCTTTAAAACTTAAAGCGACTCCATGCACTCCGCTGTTATGAATCACGTTCGGCAATTCGCGGGGATATAATTACGCGAGTACGGGAGTGTGTAACACGCCGCGTACAGCCAGCTCGGAGAGATTTGCATATACGGCCAAGCGTATGTGCTAGGTATACATTTGTAAAGACGCTTATAGGTAAAATGCAACGTTGTCTAAGCGCACTTTGCGCCTGACCGTTAATCACCAAGATTACTAAATTGACAAACGCGATATGTTTTCTTCTTCCTGTCATTCATCTTTGCAACTTGGCAGTATAGTTATTTTGAAGATAAGAAGAGAGAGAGAGAGAGAGAGATGGAAGACGCAATATAAACGAGACCGAATAGGAAAGATGTGGAAACGGTCGTCGAAAACCGACGATAATTCTGCCTGCGTGTGTCTTCAGGAGAGGATTTTACGCGCTCCGCAAATGTCACTCTAATTAAATGATACATTTAACTTTACGACATTTTCTTAAGACACACACTCTCTCCCTCTCTCTCTCTTTCTTTACCGTTGAAATGTGAATTTCCCTCGTTTACACGTGTCAACAACTCTCTTTCACGACTTGTTTCTTCTTTCGCATCTTGTGTGAAAATTCAAGTCCCGATGAATTGCATAGACGCGCCTCTCTGTTGATATAATTAAGGGATCCATCCGCTCGAGACATCCTATCCGAGTAGCGATAAAGAGCGTTCCGTGAAAATAATGCGGACTTAAGGAGACGGAAATATCGCGTTTCTCATCCCGCGAATTCAATCTGCGCCTATCGCGACAGATAGCGCGCCCGGATGACGTCATGTGTATGTTAACATCAGTAGTGCACTCGATTACGTACGTGCGGATGGCGGACGGACGTATAAAGGGACGGGCGATCGATAGGAAGATAGAGAGATTTGAGATTACGGATGGGAAGAAGTCGAAATGCGACGCGCCGGGTTGCCGGGATGCTTCCAGCTTTCGCGAGAAATTCCGGATCCCTCTCTCTCCTCCCGCCGATTTAGTCGTTATATTTATCGCGCGGCGACAATAAAAAAGTCACGGCTCTCTCTCTCTCTTTCTCTCTCGCTACGTGCAAGACGTCTCGGCACGGTCGTCTCCGTCCGTACACTGTCGCCGAATTCCGCTCGCGTATCTTCGATCCGCCTCGCCTTTCTGGCACGCGTTCAATTACGAGCGGCGAACTTCGATCCGTTCGTCTCGCACTCGAGGACCCGTTTCTCCCGTCGATATTGTACAGCCGGGACTTTTTGACATTTCGCTCGTTTCAACGCGGCGATATGGAAAGTGGACAACCGGTTCCGAAAACTCGGATAAAATCGGTATACTCTTCGCTTCGGACGATAATCGACATCGCGAGTTATACAATGTCGAAAGTGATTAAGATGCGACGCTCCTTATCTGAGCAACGAGTTGTGATTCAAGATTGGGTTGCTCTTGGGATAGAGTTGCCTAAAGCGGGGTCCACAATGAGAATTCAAGGCGTAAGATTTAAGAAATCGACCAATCGTCGGTGATTTTTCTTCTATGATTCGATTGTGATTGGTCAATTTCTTAAGGCTTACAGTTTAAAACATCTATTGTTGACCGGGACTAATGTCGTACCGGTCACTTAAATCGTACATAACATAACCAAAACTTTGACAAATTGCAATGTCTTCGGATCAATTGAAAAATACCATAAGAGTAGTACCGATTTTGGCGACTCTTCCTTACATACATCGTGTACGTAGACGATGCGTCGCTTCTGCTCGATTTAGAAACGTCCGTCGCACCTCCCGCGGTAATGAATCCTCTAACATGAATATCGTTGTTGCTCAAATCGCGCGTTAACGTTTCTATTAAATCTAGAAATTTTCAGTCGCACTTCTCCCTCATACTCTTCCCGTTTCATTCTTCCATGAAGCGAGATTACGCCAACCTATCCCGAATATCTTTCCAAGTATGGGAAAGTTGTGTACTTGTCTCGGCGTTACCACGAACATTATCGATAGATAACATTATTGACGATAGAATCCACTTCAAGCTACTACTTTTTTTACGTTTGATAGACTTTTAATCATGTCATTACCTTGTTGAAGAGAAATAACGCATCGTCCGGCCCTTCATTTTCACGAAATCTGAAACACAGCATATCGATGTATGGTAAGCGAGAGAATGCTCAGAGATGTTTAAAACAATATTGTATATTTCTGCTTAACAACGCAGCTTTTACGAAACAAGCTTTCAATTATTTCCGTCGCTATTCAACACAAAGTTTACATATCGCAGATTTGTTTACTAACTGATATTTCAAATCTTTAACAAGAGCTGTTTTGTAACAATAAATGTAGACCGTTTAACTAAATGTACGAACTTTTAACGGTTTAACGTGCGAGATTTTAACTAAAGTATAAATGTGAAAGAGAGAGGAAAAGACGGAAGAGTCGGGGCGGGAAGCTCACGTGCTCTTCTTTTAATTATATTTGTAGGTTAATCAACCGATTTGTTAAGAGATAAAAAAATAAATTACATGCAGGATCGCGATCGCTACATAGACGGGGAGACATAATTGAATGCAACCCATTACATTATTATTTTCGCCTTTCAGAACGCTGTTTATCGTCGTTCAGCGTCTATAAAAAGATTATAAAAGAAGCATGAAACGTCACGTCATTTAAGTGAAAGGTAACGGCATATACGAACGATGTAGTACAAAAAATGGTCAGATGTGTGAAATTAAAAATACTTTAGAGAGAGAGAGAGAGAGAAGTTGCATACGAATCGAGGATTACACATACACGATATCGATTCAATTTTGTTCCGCTTAAATGGACCTTCAGATAGCCTTCGCAAACGTGTCGGTATAATATGTATTAATACATTTATGAATGAAGCCTCCCGATCACGTTTTCTCGTAATCTTGTCCATGAGAATGCGTGAAAAACGCATTTTTATCTCGCGATGTGATCTCGAGATATAATTTCAACGCACGTTCGCACTTTGATGTTTATCGTGGGAAGGGGCGAATACACAAACGATCCGAAATGACTTTATCGCCTAATCAAGGATCATGTATACGCGATCATGATTGTACTCTTCCGTGTAATACGCGTGTTATCACGCATTTAGTTACCGTTCGCTTATCTGACCTATACCATAGCGCGAGATAATTTCGTTGAAACGCCCCAACAAAAGCGTCCTTTTATTTTTTTCTACCTCTATTTATATTGACGTATTTTCCATAAACAGGTCGTTTGTATGTGTCTCGTACACGCCGCATTCTTTGTATATTCGATCTCTTATTCCTCTCTTTTTCTCCGGAGATTTCTTCGTAAAATATTCGCGCGAAAATATTTCTCTTCTCGCAAAATAAAAACGAAACAACCGGTTTCTCGCCGAGAGCCGGCGTCGTTCCATTTTCTCGCGATAAACGACTCGATTAGCTGACAAATTGATAAAAATAAAGATACTCTCGATATAAACTTTCGAAACATTTATATCGTTTCCTTTTCTCATTTTAAATACGTGCATATTTTCAAAAGTCGTGAGATTGCAATTTATTGCTTTACATCTTATAAAATCAGGAAAAAGACTTCAATAGTAAGCTCCTTGCGGAGTTAACGACTGAGAAATTGCAGGAATTTTTGAATTCTTTGCTGTGACGTAATAAACGTGAATAAGGTATATTGAATTTCCAGCGTGTTCCTTCCATCCATTTATGGATTCTTCCATCGACTAAGTTATATAAAGAACGTTCCGTAATTCGCATTAATAGAAAGAAAGAGGTTTGCTTTAACCTTAAACGTAAAGAACAGTTAGATTGGAAAATGCCAATGAATACAACCTTGTCTTCCTCGTGATTAACAAGATAAACGATTCATTCAATTTGAAGCTAACGTAATTCATCGAGGAACTTATTTTTTGGTTAATTTAAAGCAGGTATTATTTTAATGGAATTCTGATACGAGGTACAATTATCAGTCACTCATTCGTCGAGACCGAGAAATAATTTTCGAAAACGCAAAGCAAATATTTCACCTAGGAATTTTACCGAAAATTTTACTGAAAATTTATCGAAAAATCCGGCGGAAGAGGAAACGTGTACTCTAAATATGCGAAAGAATAAGGAAAAGAAGATTGAAAGCCCTCGCGTTTTCCTATACATCGTCGTCGGTTTCTGCTTCGCGCTGTTCACACGATTCATCGCGAATTCAATTACGAAGGCACGTAGATACGATAATACGAGACGGTGTGTAAACATACCATTTTCACGCTAATCGGAACGAAAGGTCGTAGGCGGTCACCGGAAATTCGGAACCTTTCATCGACGGGTGCCTGCCGGACTCTAAACGCTTTTGACGGTTGCACCGTCTATTTCTGTGTTTCCTAGAGAAGATGCTATAGTTGTTATCGCGCCAAATGGCGTTGCTACCGTAGGCTACCGGTGAATAATGCATCGTATCGTCGTATCGCGCACATGCACATATGTGAGACTATCCTACACGTATGAGCGAGCGGGAATGAAGTTTGTGGGTGTCTGCAGATATGTCGCAGCCTTTACATGTGCGCAAAACGCGCGCGTGTGCGCCTATGTGCGTGTACTAGTATGTATGCGCGTGTGTGTGTGTATAGTCATGCTTCATGCAGAAATATTACTGCAGTGTCCCTGAATATTGATTCGCTAGTTGTATTAAAAGTGTGCAGTATCTTTTTTTTTTTCTAATTTGACGCCGCATATCTCTCTCCTTCTCTCTCTCTAATCGCTCTAGTCACTTCCTCGTTACGTATCAGGATAGGCAAGCGCAGCTCCGAAGAAATTGCGGGAAGTTTGAAATGATTTTCATAATCGCACGCCTCATTTAGTCGGACGGACATCGGACTGTTTCCGCATCTCGTGACTCTAATTTTGACGGCGAATTCCCGGATGAATTTAGAGTCAATTGACTCTCGAATTACGAGTTGCCGAGTTGTCCCGACAGTTTACGATGCGGGTCGCAATGAAACCGGCCGCATAGAAAATTTTCTGTGATCTGATCGGAATCTATTCCGATTTCCCGAAAAAATGACGGATTCTGATTGGGAAATGTATGAGGATTCGGACTATAGGTGTAATGTTCCAAAAGTGCGATTCTATGTGGAAGACCCAGACGGATTCTATTTGCTCTGCCCGACATTTTCCGAAAGTTTTCTTATAATTAGGTTGAGAATTCTTGGACTAATTATAAGAAAACTTTCGGGAAATCTCCTATTAGTAGGATTCCTAATTTACATCGCAATATGTTACACTGGTTTGGGACTAAGTTTCGGGTAATCTGAATCAGAATCTAAGCAATATTTGGGAATGTACGGGAAATTTCCATACGGATGTCCCACCCTGCTGTTTCGTTTCCCACACGAGCAAGCGTCCAAACGTATCCGAATCGCGGCGGATTTGTCCCGATCGAGTTCTCGCCGAGTGTATATTCGCGCATTTCGATGCACCGTAAATAACGTCGATTCCCGAAACCCCGAATGATAAAAAAGGACGGACGCATTTCCACGTGTCTTCGACAACAACAGCCGCGAACACAATCGGGAACGACGAGGCGCGAGGCGTCCTCGGTGACGTCCGTTTACCGTCGCCGTGTTCAAGGAGCGTTGCGAAAAATCGTTATGCATTTTCAGCCAAGACGTTTCCGATGTTACGATGCATATGCGCGCGCGCATATTCCACCGGGTGGACGAGATTGCACTCTCGGAGGCTCTCACGGAGAGAATGGATAAAGCCTGCCTCCGACGAGACGCTGTTTTTCGAACGTGTTTTACAGGCGCGACTCGCGCCAGGAGTTTGTCCCGCTTCACTCGAGATGATATTGTAATAGGCTCGCGTCACACGATGTTACACCTCGTGTATCCCCCTGGCCAATCCCTCCTCGCATACTTTTCCTCTGATTATTTACTCCCGCCGCCGAAGAGACGCCGTCCACGCTGCTCTTTATCGCCACGTCGCGCGGAGAAAAGAAATTTTACCGGAATACAGCAAATGCTCGTCAATATAGTGACGGCAAGAAAAGATTTGTTCAGAGGGCAAAAAAGTTTCCACCTCGACAGCGGAAAGATTTGTTAAGAGTATTAACTGTCCGTATTATCCGGCGAATAGCAATTAATCACAATATTGCGAATGCCAGAATTGATTTTTCGCGAATATTTGCGGGACAGAAAAATCGAGGTTGAAAATCGCTGGATTCCTCCGATGCTAAAGAAGCATCACGTGATTATAGTAAAAACAATTTCTTAAATTCAAGACCATTTTACACTAACGCTCGGCAATTCGCTTACGAAATAATGTCAATTACTGCGTTCGAGCAGTAGTTGTTATAGTACTTGTTATTAAAATATACCTAAATTAATCACAAAAATATCCCTTGATTTAAGGGGCTGTGAGCGACAGGTAATTGTGTTCGCTTGATTCCAGCCGTTTTCCCGCTCGCCGAGCGTCAACCACTTCGGGGAAACGACGACGCTCGGCGTCTTCGCGGTGGAGGTCTGGCGGAAAATCGAATCGCCCGACATTTCGAGAACACAGCCGCGCGATCGGCCGTTTAAAGGTTCGCGTTCACGGACGGGGTAAGATTCGTGGGATGTTCGGGAACGCGGCGAAATGCGGTCTCGCGCGCGCGGAGTCGCGGTAAAATATATATCACCGGAAAGATTTGCCGATATCTCGCGGCAGGAAACCGCACCGACTGCCGGACGGAACGTTATAAAAGCCGTATCGCGTTTTCTCGGCCGCGCGCTGCCCGCCGTATTGACGCGGCCGAGTAATTAGCTTCAACCTCAGGGCCGGATGAGGCCGGAAACTGCGTGTTTCGCCGCACGGTTATAACGGCACGGTGAGGGATTGCGGTATCAGCGATACCAGGATTAGATAGAGAACGGAACGGCCGAAGGAGAACGAGACGTTCGTCCTGCCCCTTATCACGCGTGCTCTTCCCGGCTCTATGCATATTTCACCGTTCGCGGGAAAGGAACTGGCGTGCGTCTCGAGACCATGCAAATGGAGAAACGCAAGGCCGAATCGGCCCACCCGGAGGAGGTGGACGCGCGGAGAGGAAAACAACGAGGAGCAATCGATAGAAGAAATAATCCATATTAGTGGGCGAGAAGCATCACGGAAAGCGCGCGCGCTTCGTGCACGGTTATAGCTGGGATATATCGTGACACCACGAAGGTATCGGGACCGCCAATATTGAGAACGAGTATTTGATCAAGAGTATCGATGTCGTCAGCGATACCAGTATCAGGACAGAAATATCGTTACTTCTGCCGGTGCGATCGTTTCGTACGATTAAGGGCGTAATTAGCAGACGCGCCTGGTATTCGCATTATCGAGGGAATATCGGAGGGGGGGGGACGATGATCACAGCGAAATCGGAGAAGCCGGAACGACGAGGACAGAGGCGAGAGGAATCGAGAAATCACGTTAGACAATTTCCGCAACGATGCATTCTCCCTCGCTCCAATCGTTAAAATCGCGCCATTAGATTGTGTAATCGCGCCAGTATAATAAAATTCTCTATCTCTCTCTCTCTCTCGCGCGTGTGTGTGTGTGTGTGTGTGTCTTTCTATTGATAAGTGAAACAGTTCACCCACACCGCGTTATTGAGTAACGATGCGACACGATGCGGAACCGCATATAGGGTGTTTGCTGACAGACGTATTCGATGAACTCAATAGCCCTCCCCCTCCCCTCCCCTGTAAAAACGGATGTCGGTCCATCGCGGAAAATTTCGCATCGAACGCTCGACCTTAGAACTTAGTCAGCGCAATTAAATCCTTCGGTAATTTTCGACGATGAATGAACGACGCTGACGAGTATTCTGACGTTTCCACCCCGCGAAATCATACGAACGATCGAGTTTGTGCCCGGTGAAAAGGTTGACGGAGAAACGAGTTTCCGTTGATCTCGGGAGGGTTTCCTTCTCGCAGGAACCCCCGGGGTTCGATCACAACTCCGAGAATCGCCGAGGCCTCGAGATTTTTCCTGAAACACCTCGTCCGCGATTTCTCCACTGAGGAGGAATAATACATTGTTCCCTTCATCGAATACGGTTATTATTCAAATGTCCTGCACAGACGAACGCTGTGTTTACGTCGTACGATAAGTAGGCCCTAATTCCAACGCTGTGTGCTGGGAGAAGTGTCAATAAACACGGCCGTGGCTGTGAGAGGTGATAACGAGCGTTAATCGAATCCTCGGTCAAACAAGCGCGGTCAATTAACGTTCCGGCCGAGCGGCGAAATTCGACGTTTGCTCTTCTCCTTCGCGATAAAAGATCCCCCGAGTGGAGGATGAAACGATTGATCTTAACTCGGACTAACCCTTACGAGCGAAAGAAAGGAAGAGAGAACCTCTCTGTCTCTCTCTCCCTCCCTCTGTCCGAAGATTGATATATCGGGGAAACCGATCCTCCAGGTCAACGACCGGCGAGAATGCGAGCGGGCGCGGATACGACTATCAGTAAACGAAAGAAAGAACTAGGAAAAAAAAGAACTAGAAAGTAAAGAGAGGCCTCACCTGTTTCGGCCGCGTCGTAAATAAAAACAAACCTCCGGCTGGGGAGATTCCTCGCGTGTTTCTCGCGAAGAAAAATGATTTGAAATCGCCGGGACGAGAGCGACGTTACCCTCCTTATCAGCGTTAGAGTTTAATATCGATCGGCCGTACCGGACTGTAACACTCGCGACACTGTACACAATGCAATGCGGACGTCCCGATTTGCTCGCTGTGTTCCCTTTATGTACACACCTAAACGAAATGACAACGGCTCTTCCCCGGTTTTCCCGTTCGACCGCGCGCGCGCAAGAGAGAGAGAGAGAGATCGACTCTCCGCCGGTGTGCGTAGCTTCCGCTTTCCGATTGACCTGCAGCGGATCGAACGAGAACGGAGACGTCGTTGTCAAAACTGTAATCGCCGGCGCACGTCGACTACCTAGTCGATAGGTCTCGTGGAAACGACAAGCCGAGATCTCCGGCAGCACCGCCGCTCCACATTCAGAGCGTTAAACGCACGGGTAAAGCGCGCGTGTCGGCCGAGCTCATTTGTAACACGCGATACGTACGAGTCCGTCGCTCATTCAATGTCACATCTCATCGGCCGAGAATTACACGGGCTGCGTGAGAGCCTCTTTTATTCCGAGTTCAGACGTTAGGATCCAACGCGGATACGCGACGTTGAACGTGACCGCCGTGTGTCGTCGTCGGCCGATACAGCCGCGTTCAAACGAGCGAGCTCATTGGCTCATCACGGCGCTCGTGCCGCCGTGAATTCCGATGTGTGTGGCTATTTAACAGTCGGCTTCTCCTCGCTGATAACGGTGACGTAACGCGGCGGTCGACGCATTCGACGGTTATCGTCCGGCTCGGGATTGTGGGCGTTTCAGGCGTATTCCGTGTCTCCTCGTCAGAACGCTGCTCGTCGATGCACGCACGCACACACATGCCCCCGACTATTCGGCTTTCATTCGTGATGCATAATGCGCCGATCGCGTTCAATGTCAGCATCTCCGTCGCCCCGCTCGGCCGAGTGGTCACGCTCGCGGCTTCAAAGATCGCGCGTACGTATATTCGCACGCGTCGCGTCAGACGCGCACTTGTCAGCTGAATCGGCCGCCGACGATTCCTGAGAAATTTACACACTCGCGAAGCGTAAGAATCTCACACGCGCGCGTCTCAACGTACGTTTTCAACGTGTACATAAATTTCTTGGATTAGTTCAGGTAAAGGGGGAGAGGGGGCAATGATCTGTTCCTTTCAGCTGGACCGGCTCTGGTTCAGGGAATTTACGTGAAAACACCGAGGCGCGAGGCGCTTCGTACGCGCGTGTGTGTGTGTGTGTGTGTAAAGAACTCGGTCGAACGTCCATGGGCAGTGGTTTTAAATGTTTTAAACTTCTAACTTACCGCAAGCCCGATTGCACGTGTATATGTCTTAGGGTCGCAGCGATTTACCGTTCCGGGGGGAATGGGGAAACCGGGGAAGTTCCGATTCCGAAAAGGTGGAGTAATAATCGCCGTCTGTCGGGATCGAAAGTTTTGGAGCCCCCGTAGGAACGATAAATGGCTGCGCACCCTGGGACCGTGTATATCCGCAATCCGGGTCGGCGAGTATTTCGATCCGAGGACGCCGAAATTCGGGTGCGAACTCCTGCGGAGCGGAAAAGATGGGGAAAATTTCAGCGAAACTCTCTCGAATTAGCGCGGTCGGTTCAGCCGGAGAAGAACAGACCGTCGATCGTCGACAACCCCGGGATTGATTCGCGACGCGTTTTCGCCGCGTTAACCGACGAATGTCACACGGGGTCGCATTTAAAAGTCCACCAAGCTCGCGTGCTATGTGCGCGATGTCCGTGTGATCGATGACGAGAATTGATTCGCGAAACGGACGACGTATTAAAAGTCCACACGCGCAACCGTGGTCCGTTTTTGAGCGCGCTTTTCAGCGCGCATCGATGCCATCGATTCCGATGCCGCGATATTATTGGCTCCGTGCTTTCGGCTGCACTTTTTGCACCCTGTTTATCTCCTTCCCCGACGACCGCCACGCGCCGCATTCTCAGCGCGCAGAGGGTGCAAAAAGATGCCGTCCGGCGGTAACGGCGTGCCCATTACCGCGTAATCGTGTTCAACGCTGAACGACATCACCGAGACGGGCGATTACCCAAAGGATAGCGGAGCCCCACGCAGAAACGAGAGAATACGAGATGGGGTAGGACGAGAGAAGGACGAAGGCAGCGTGAGAGAGAATCGATCGGTAGGACGTCGTCGTGGCGGTTTTACACGCGGCGGACGGAAAGCCGAGAATCTCTCTCTCTCTCTCTCTTTCTCTCCTCGCAATAGGGCTACACATTTAGGGAGCACAGGTCGGCCTCCGGATCCTTTGTTCACGGACGACACTGTTCCTTACGACACGCAATAAACCGACCGCGTTCCTACCCTCGGCACTCTCTCCCTCTCGCCCAGCCCTTTCCCATGGAAATCTATTTTCGTCGTCGTCAGGCAGAAATTGAATTCTTCCGGAAAAAGAGCCGACGCGCACGCACACGTCGTCGTCGAAACCGCCCCGGGCGCACTGGCTCTCGGCGACGGAAGCGCGTGACGAGCGCCGGAAACAACTACGCCGGTTGCCCTTTATTTACTCACCCACTCCGCGCTCGTCCACGGATCGGCGATCGCGCGCAGCTTCCGCGGGGAGATCGTTCCGACGGTGGTTCTCCCGGTTCCCGGCGACGCCAGAGACGCCGATGACGACGGTGGGCCGACGAGGGACGTTTGTATCTGCCATGCACCGTACGTACACACAGCACACACTGTGCGACGGCACCGCTCGCTCGCGAATGCGTGTCTGTTAGCGGAGCGCGAGAGAGAGAGAGACGCGCGCGCTACGCTTCGCGCGTATCGTCACCGCGGCACAACGGCCGTCACACGCGGCACGCGTGCGAGTCCCTCGGAGCGACCGAACTCACCCTCAAGACTCTGCGACCCTCACCCTTGCGCCCCTCGCGTGGTGGGGAGTGTGCCACGGCACTCCCACGTTCTCTCCCCGCAATTGGCTCAAACGATCCACCACCATGTTCAGCCAAGTGCGCGCGCCGCCACCGACCGTCGAGAGAGAGAGGGAGAGAGTTCGCTAACGGGGTTGCAAACGTGGAGAGATCGAGGTTGTTGCTTTGCTCGATTTGTGTTTGTTATGAACGACGTTCGGCGATGATCGCGCGATGCCTTTTAATTCGTTCAGGAATTTCGGCTACCGCGCCGATGGACTCGAGCGAGGAGAGGATGATTATTTATCGAGCTGCGAAATGAAAGAGGGCAGATGTCAATTTGCTCGTCCCGAGACGACGAAATCAACGGAGCGTGAGATCTCGTACGATCGAGAGATCGAGGTTTTCGTATGGATTTTCACATACATTCAGAGCGGCGAACGCGCATGGACGGAATACAAAGAGACCGAGAGAAGGCACATGCAAGCAGTTTTGGAATACGTAATCTCTATTTTTAAAAATGCGGGCTCAAGAACGGTTTGAAAATAAACTCTCCGGATCTGTCATACACTCTTACGGACTCACCGTCAACTCGCTCTTTCTTTCGTTCTTTCTTCTGTTAATATTGTTTGCATTTGTGTTATAAATTTCTATCGCGGAAGTGCCTTTTGTTGATTTACTTGGGAGCCGAAGTCGAATGAACTAAGAATCAAGTCGTTTCAGGCACTCACCGTTGTTCCATCTTGCGCCTCGTCCCCTCCGTTCTTCCTTCTCGGCAATCGTCTTAGCACTGAAAAAATCACTAATAAACGTTATGTTGAATCGTCAAACTGCCTTCTAAACGTGTCGCACGTTTTAGAGCGATATGCTGCCATCTAGAAAGGTTACCTCGCGTTATGAAGTGAAATCAATGCGAACTATTTTACCGCCGTCGGGTCGGTAATACAGATCCGTTTAAAATAATAAAAGTATAAAAAAATTGTAAATAAAATCCTTCTTTTAAATTCTATCGATTTGATCTCGACACTAAACCTTGTTGATCTCCCTCTGTTATATATTTTCCCCTTTCCTTTCCATTAGAGAATTTCATTACGTCTTTCTCGAATTTTTTATCATTAAATCTTAACGTAAAATTCAAAAAGTATCATTATTTTACATTATTATTGAGAAGCTACGCTGTCAATAAAGTATTTATCTTCCATTTTTTATTCGACTAAGAATTTATCATAGGAGAATCACTCACGTCGAGCTGTTACTTGTCGAGTAAGTCGCATCAGATGTCCAATCTGTAACCATCCAATGCGCGAACCGTAATATAGTTCGTTAGATAAGCAAATATCACCCGTTGCTTCATTTGATAAAAATCTCATAGTGGCGCGATACAAGCTACGTATCGATACTTTATCGTTTGTTAATAAAAAGATCCAGTTGAAAGATTATAAACAAAAATTATACTTAATAGTTATTTTTGCAGTCTTAACTTCGGTGGCAGAGCATTTAATTGGAAGAAGTAAGAATAACACAGATGGACAAAACAATTTATTACAATTTAAACAGTACTTAAACAACGCCCTGTACACTGCAAGTTTCAACGAATTCTGAAAAAAATATTCTTCATTCACTAGAATTAAGTGAATTTGGACTGGCGAGTGTGGAAGTGCCACGTAAATAAGTGACTATTAGTGAACGTAATAATATTAAACGACGCTTTGTCGGTAACGATAAAATAAAAAAAAAAAGGGCGAAAGAAACGAGAGAATTTCTGAGGGATGAACGAAATCGAGCGTAACAACTTTTCAAAGCTTCCGCCGTGTATCCTTCTTCAATTCCATGTTCACCTCGGAAAAGCTCCGTTTAACGTGACCCTTTATCCATCCGTCGATCGGCAAGCTCAGTTGTACGCTGCTTCGCGTCACGGCATCGCAACTTTCGGCTGAATTAAAACTCCGAGACCAAGTGTCAATAATTCATTCGTCAGCTGGGTAACTTCCTATGCGCTCGAAATAGTCTTCGGCGAACTTATCGGTGAATTCGTCGAGATTCACCGCAGGCGTTGCTAAAAATTCCCCGGGTCGCGGAGGTTCAATTCGAGGATAATTGCGAGGTGTACGCGCAGCTAACTCGAACTCCTCGCGTCCCACGGCGTAGTTTCGAATTCATAATATCGTGCGGCACGTGAGAGGAAAAGCGCCGCGCGAGTTTGAAACATTCATGATTGAGAAACACTTTCCGACGATTCCGCAGGTGTATCGCGCAGGTGCAGGACGTGGCCTAACAGGCCTTCGCTTTCCGTTAGACAGCCGCCGACGTTGAACGTCCGTGATCTCCACTTAGGAAAAAACACGACGTCATCGTGATTTCGGAAGAGGAACGACGCACGTCTATCGACCGCAATTCGACCCGCAATTGACCGAAAAAAAAAACAAGAAAAATGTCATCGGACGAGTCGTTCGCGAGTGTGATCCACGTGAACGTCGCGCTGCTGCGGCTCTCCGGCGTGGTGTCCTGCGGCGGGAAAGCGACGGACGTTCGCCGGGCGCGAATCCTGCAGACGGTCCTCGGGACGGTCGCTTACGGTTGCCTGCTGACGTACTCGCTCCTGTACACCCGCGAATTCATCCTGTACACCGTCCACCTCGGCACCTGGATGGAGTCCTTGGCGATGATACTGTCCGTCATGGGCGGACAGGCGCGATTCACGATCATCCTGCTGTCCCAACGGAGATTTCGCCGCTTGCTGACGGTGTGCGAGGAACTCTGGCTGACGCTGAGCGCGAGGGAAAAGGGCCGTGTGCGCGATTGCATGAAAGGGACGAGACGGCTGACGTATTACTACGTGTTCGGCTGCGTCTTCACGATCTTCTTCTACGCCGTGGCGAACCTCTTCATGAAGTCTCGGCACGACGATTCGCCGGCGAACATCAGCCGAAGCCTGCCGTACGTCTGTCCGATCGACGTACACCGGACGCCCTATTACGAGATTACGTACGCCATGCAGTTGTGCAGCATGACGAACGTCGGCCTCACCTGCGCCGCCACGGACACCATCGGCCCGGTGCTGATCCTGACGGTCAGCGGCCACTTCAAGGTGCTGAACTCGCGAATTCAACGGATCTGCGAGCGAACGTGCGATAAAGAGGGGAAGTCGCGTGAGGACGCTACGGTGTTCCTCGAGGTAACGGCTTATGGGATGAAAGGAAAACCTATCAATTCAAGACTCAGGTTCTCACGGCTAGAAGCGAGAATGTTTAATCTTACACGAAGATAAAGCTCGCTCACAGCAAAGGAGGAAATTTCGATATATCTCTATGTAGTTACACGGGAAATAGTATATATTCTTGTTGTTAAAGAATAATTTCCACGGGTTGAGAAAAAGAATATTGGATGGTAGGAACGACACCTTCGAACTAAGAATTGCATCAATTTCGCAGATATCGTTCTTTCTATTTAATATTTCTTCCACTTAATTTGTAGGAACTGCGAACTTGAATAATAAGAATATATTTTTAGTGGGACTGTATGGGATTTCTTCACGTAAGCAAATTTCATCTTTGTGTAAGATTATATATTCTTGCTTGTAAATGAGAATATGAGTCTTAAATTGATTGGTAATTTTTTTTTTTCTACGAAGGACACGTCGAGAAGTGATCACGCGATGCTCGATCTCAAAGCTTGCGTGCGTTATCATCAGACGATACTCGCGTAAGTGCGCACAAATCACATACAGAAAAATACGTATTGCATTCCAATAAATATGACTTGTTTCAAGTATTACATAAGTTTATACATCCGCAAGTATAAGTTCACCATAAGCGCCAAATTGGTCTCAAATATATTCTGAGTCCTAGTAAGTTTGATATTTCAATCAAAAATATTAAATTGAAACGCTGAAACGAAAATTTCGATTTACTTATTCTAATTAACCGAACTTAACTTGTCTTTGATCAAGTCTTCTTTTTTGCCCCGTAATTCACCGTAAGACTTGCAAAACATTTCAAACGATACTTGGGCGTTTCGTTCGATTGACTTGATTAATAAACACGTTGTGTGAATAGATTTTGCAAGGAAGTCGAAAAGCTAACCACCGGTATCTTTTTATCACAACTGCTCACCAGCACGTACAACATCTCTCTCGTAGGATTTAAATTAGCGGGGGTAAGAAATCAAAAATCAAGAAGCGTCGATGTGTCATCCTCTTGATTAATTGTAGCGATTGTGAGAAAATACATAGAAACTAAATTTGACTATACGACTACTTGACTGACTATTCAAATAAATCCAATTTATATCTCATGTAAATCCTACGAACGTTATTATCTGTGTAACAATTACAGGATGACCCGGACAAGTTTAAGTACACGACACAAGTCTTGATCGCAGCGATCCAACTATTTTTGAGCAATTGGCCGGCGGACGTTCTGCTCACCGAGGTAAGTAAGCTCGCTATGAAATTAATTTCCAGCAATTCCAGCTCAAAATTAAGGTAAATTCGGTAAGTTAATTCTTATTTTTAATTAAATTAATTTAAAAATTAATAGCCTACAAATGAATGTAATCAAGTTAAAAGAGACATGTTCCTACTAGATACGAGATGCGTTGCGAGATTCATCGGAAAATAGTTGCAACCTTTTTTTGTGACTGAACCATACAGACGCAATTTTTACTGGCGCGTGTCTTCATGTTTCAGAGCAATGCTGTGGCGAAAGCGGCATACTTTACTTCATGGTATCGGTCTCCGTACCGATTAAAGAAATCTCTACATATAATTACGATGAGATCTCAGAAAGCGGAACAGTTAACTGCCGGCTATTTCGTGCCGTTATCCTTGCAAACTTTTGCGTCCGTACGTACGTCCTTTTGCATGCTTAAATCAACCGTCGAGTAACAGACTTTTTACGACTTTTTACGAGCGATAAGACGTCATGTTTCAGATGGTGTCGTCCGCGGCATCCTTCTTCACCATGATGCGCAGCATGAATTGATGTTATACTCTATCGATTTAATCCTCTAACGGCAAGCTGGAGTTTCAACGTATCCCGGAAAGTGGGATTGGATCCGACCCCATGCTCTGTTTTGTTCATTTTTCACGCCATCAATATACAAAAGGGGCAAAGGAAGCAAATAATAACATAAAATGTTCACCTTAACCTGTTAACCGAGCGGGACGTATAAATACGTCCGTGTTGCGTAGTTAAAAAAGGAATTCCCCGGTTAACAGGTTAAGAAGAGAAACAGCGCGTGCACGCTGTAAACGAGCCATGGGGTCACATCCGACCCCAACCTTACCGTTAGAGGGCAAAGCGTTTTTACGTTATAGATTTACATTATGGATAGAACTTGCGTATAATTGTTACAGCGTTGATGTTTACGATTGTTATTGTATCAAAGATAGCGAGTCAAAAGTGAGCAGACGAAAGCTACAAACTTTATAACGTGGTTTTTCTACCGACACTTAATTTTTTCCCATGAGACTATTTATAAAGGATTTTATACGCTAAGAGTAGAGTGGACCGTGGCTTCTGACGGAGAGGCGGAAACTTACTACTAATTAATACTTAAAGACTGCACGTCATCGTGGGAGAAAGAGTAAAAAAAAATAAAAACGAAATATACGACAAAAGCGGAAACGGAGAACTCATTAGATACACGACGACGGGCTCTTTCCCGGATTAGCTTTGAACGCTATACGGTATTCGTAACGTTGACAACGCCGGGAGATTTAACCGCGGGAACACTCCGCGGCTCTGCTGCTGCGATTGCTTAAAGTAACGAGGCAGGCGTTAACCTCCGTGGGAAACTAATCCAAAGAAAATGTCGGAGAGAGAAAGGCTTTCGATGTAACTCTTGGCTTAAGGCGGGCATCGATCATTTTCTTTTTCCGTTGCACCCTCGGCTCGTACGTGTCGAGAGTTGCTACCCTGCCGCATCGCGAGAAATACGGTTAACAGAGCGCTGTCCATCCCACAGGAGGGAGGATCGAAGAGAGCCATGCGGCACATGCGCGAATTACGAATCTAAAGCCGAATACCGCCAAAAGCCCGAAAGTGGTATTCAGGATGCCTCTGCATGGAAATGTACGATAAAGAAGAGAATAAAGCGATGACGGAACGGCTCAAGATTACGAAGTATCTCAGCCGTGAAACTATGAAGGTCCACTCACTCGTTGCTTCGCAACTTCAATCGGCTCGCTCGTATCATTTCTTCGGCGAGAAGACACTCGTCGAAATTTGTAGTACAGAAAATAAGTGGAGAAAGCATAAAAACTGACACAAACTGTGGTAAATCAGCCATGTTTCTCGGCTGTCATCGGAGTTCACAAGTCGATGATCGATTCGATATATCGATGATTGATTTCTCGGACGATTCGATAGTTATTTGAAAGGAAACGTGTAATAATTTTCATAAGACTGTCATATATTTTAGTAAAGGAATGTTGCTGATTTGCAGGAAACGAAACAATATATCGGATTTGGTGTTTCTCCTCTACGGAAAATAAATCACTGACAAATAATTCGAGATTCACGGAGTGGTGATCATTTGTCAAATAACGACGGTTTATAAATACCGGCCGAAATATCGACTCGGAGTATCCCTGACACAGTAATTCAAGGCGCACAGCGTACGTATCGAGGATATCAACGCGCGGACATGAACGTGACATGAAAATCGGCGGGATACGACGTTAAAAATGCGTCAGGCAGGAAGGTCAACGAGGTTCTACGTGCTTGTTTTCCTTTTCTTCTTTCCTCTCTCTATATAAATTTTCAACTATTAAACGCGCGTCAAAATAAAAGGACGATCCTCGACGATCCATGCGCGAAGCAGAAGGACGGAGAAGAAGGAAAGACGTGATAGTCGATAGCGAGGGCAATCGGACGCCTTCGATGCAACATTATTGTACTAACGAGCGAGCCTAGCAACTTCTCGCGGGGACGTGGCTTCTTTGCTTTTCGGCCAATCAATTTCCCCTTTCTCTTTATCGCAGAATGAAACTCGCGCCTTATGTACTTACGCGATAAATACAACTCGACGCTACTGCTTGGTCCATTTTTATTCCGACACAGAGAAGAAATGAGGGCGAACGAAGGGTACGATTCGCCCACCGTGCGTCTACCTTTTGTACCTTTAATTTTTCCCCCACGTTCCTTACTCGTGTTTATTTGCCACAAAAGAGACTCGTGTTGTGTTCTGTGCTTCCTGCTTCCTGTGTGCCGCGGCGTTAGACGAGCCGGCGAGAGTGTGAACGAAAGTGTCGCGCGTTTGCGGGGTCTGTATGGACGGGAAAATCTACGAGGTGAAAACGATGAAACGTAATCTCCTTTGAGATAAAAAAGAGAGACGAAGTGTGGCACCGAGAGTGGGCGGAAGTGGAAGGGACGGAAAGGGGAAGAAAAAAAGGAGGGAGAAAAGCGTGTGAAATGATGCGGTAGATAAACGGACAGGCCCCGTAGATTCGCCGTAGGATATCGCGCGGACTCATTGCCTTTCATGAGGACGGCAAGAGTATTCCCAAGACCGATGGTCAATTCCGGATCCCATCCAATTCTTTTCGTAAAGTACACCCGGCCCGAACCGCCACGGCGGATTATAAATAAAGATGAGGAACAGAGGGAATAAATGTAACCGGGTGGCGATACGCTCTCGAGGACTAGTTTCTTAATTTTCAGCAAGCGCATTTTCCAGCCGACGCATCCTTGGGAAGGACTCCTTCCCGAACGTCTTAGCGTTGTTCGCGGAGCTGAGCTCTTGCGAAAGGTTCTTCGGACGAATTTCTGATCGGTCGAGACAAGACCGATGATTGGGCATCTATTTTGACGAACGCTACCGTCTGGCCTTCTGACGCGATTACGAGCGACACCGATGCGACACGCAAGGGGTAAAATTCTACACTCCCTTCTCCGCAGCCCTCGCGTCTCATCGCGCGAAAAGCGGAGACCCGGGGGATCGCTTGGGTTCCGCGCGAATTGAATAAACCTTACGACTACGCGTTTCCAGGGAAGGTTCGCTTCCCGTATTAATTATAGCGCAGGTTGAGAGCAGCATCTGCCGGTGACGGCATCGTCTCGTACGACGAGAAGGTGTGGGCAAGTAGATGAGGGTGTCGGAAAAGGACGCGCCGGGGAGAACGGAGAGGGAGAGAGGTACGCGAAGGAGGCGAAGAAGATGCGGAAAAGCGCTTCTGAAGGGGGGAGGTGGTAAGGAAGAGAGCCGGAACCCTCCGATGCGGTGGCGCACAATAAAGAAATTCCACGATTTCCAGCGGGGCGATACCGGACGCGAGCGCGTTGTCATCTTCGCATACCACCACCATCACCGTTCGCTCGCTCGCTCGTTCGTTTGACGTTCGAACGAAACTCTCGAGCTCTTCGAGTTAATGAAATCCATCGGCGCCAAGCCACCCTCGCGAATCGACCGTCATCTCGCGCGCGTGGGAGACTCTACCGCGGCTGAAAAAAAATTAAAAATTGCCACCCGACGCGCCTCCGTTCGTCGAGCGAATCGAGTCCCGCTCGGTCCTCCTCGAAAAGTCATTTCACTCGCAATGACGCGAATAATTTTGCCGGGAACACTTCGAAATCAGCTTGAGAGCCTCGTGAGAATATCGAGAAATATAATTTTGCTATCCGTGACCTCTCTCTTTCTCTCTCTTTCTCTCTCTGTCTCTCGCAGAGAGCGTTCATACGGGCTCGCGTGTCGCGCTCGATTTCGCTCGAGCCCCGCGACAGAGGATGATGGAGGGTTAATGATTTTGCGGGATGACGCGATTGAACGGTTGAAGCTTCTCGCGGATGGAGCGTGCGAGAGAGAGAAAGAGACAGAGAAAGTACTCTTCGAGATCGATACGGCCAGTTGCCACGAGCAACGTTGCTCGATTAGCAAACTATCTCGAAAAAATCGCAGTTCGGGCGGAAGCTCGCGACGCGAACTTCTCGGAGCTCCGGAAAGAAAGGAAGAAAGAAAGGAAACATGATTTCTTTGTAAAAAGCAACAAGTAATTCGAGGGGCGCGAGGACGACGATGGTCCTCTCGTGAGTCCGTCACATACGTAAGTCCACACACGAATGCCTCCCTTTTTGTTCTCCCTCGATTTATGCATCTCGGCGTTTGAGCGACGAGAGTCACACGATCGATGAACGCAGAGACGCGATTTCGTTCGGGGATCGTCGTGCGTGAGGAGAGGAGACGGTCGAATCGGAGGAGTCACGAGGAGAACCCACGCACGTGGGGTCGGCGGAGCTCCCTCGAAACGAAGGACGACGAAGGAGACAGACTTGGACTTGGATGGAGCCGCCCTCCCGTCGTAGTCGCTTCGTCGTAGGAATTAAATTGCGACTACCGAACAAGCCAGGTCGAACCCTGTCTTCGTGGCCTCGACGGGGAAGACGTCTCGGGAGCGACTCGGGCGAGAGAGAGAGAGAGAGAGAGAGACCGTGCGGATCGTAACTCGCGACGTCCCCGTCGTATTTGCAGGTAGTGTTGACTCATTGAATTCTATTCATCGAGCATCCGAGTTGCGCGTCACTCAATTACGCGTTTTCTCAGCCTCTCGCCCTCTCCCCTCCCTCCTCCTCTCTCTTTCTCTCTCTCTCTCTCTATATATATCTCGTCCGGGGACGAGTCTCTCTTTCATGGCCTCTCGATTTCCGTACAATGTACTATTTGGCATCCATTGTGCTCGATGACTGCGCTCTGCGTCTGCGGCACCAGTTATATCAGAGTTTATATCAGAATTATCGATGTCTTATCGCGACAGTTTTACGGAGAAAAAATGCTGTTGAGTCGACAGAATTTTTCCAACGGCACGACGCGTAATTGGAATTTCCGATTTTCTTGTTTTGGGAATTTAGATTTAAGTGTGTATCGTGTAAGGACCCACCAAAAAGAAATATTCGTTTGTTTTTGGATATTTTTTTTTTTAAGTGTATCGAATATTTCATTTTATGTGATTACGTCAGAATTAAAATACATCGGTAAAATACTAGCTCCTTTTTATCCATTGCGCAGGTTCCGCCGGATGAAAGACTCGATCGTAAAAATTCATCGCAAGATATATCTGAGGTGACAACAGATGAACGCGATGAACATCGAACTGTCGCAAGATTTCCACCGCCGACGGGATAATGACAGGGATGATACGTGAGGAACATCGTCGTTCGCTCTTCATCATCATTCATCGTGTAATTAAATCGTAACAAAATCGTAAGAAAAAAACCCTACTAGAAACTATCACCTATTAGAAAACGTCAAGGTTATCAAGATTATCAAGTCAATAATCCCCAGAACGGAACAAACTCCCAGGGGGCTTTAATATCTTCACTCTCTCTATACATTACTCGTGTGACATCGGTTCTTTTGGTTCTAAAAATTCCGTAATGTACTTTCAACAAACACTCTTTATCTTTCCCTTCCTTTCTTCCTTTCTTACCTTACTTGTACATTCATGAAAATAAAATCAGAAAAAACCGGCACTTTGAGTAAGTGACTTTTAACTGCATCGCGGCCTATATAATATCGTAACGAGCGATTACGCAAATATCCGATTAATCCTAACGACGAGTGATTGGGTCGTCCGCCCTTATCTAAACGCAAGAATCATTAATCAAAGCGACCCGACGAGTGATTAGATGGCTGATGAAGAAGCTAACCTTAGGCGATCCCGATGCGATCTTCTCAGTCAATACGTTGTTATCCCGATGACGACTTTCGAGCCACTTCTACATCCATTAGCGAATCCTCGTAGCTAATCGTGTCCGCCGCGTGCCGCGAAAAAGCCGCGGCACCGATTAGCGGCTTAGCTTCTTTAGCAACAAGTTGCACCTCGTGTGTTTTCCCCGGAGTTTCCTAAAATCAACAAGTGAACTCGCTTCCTGCCTGGAATTTCTATATTGCTTTCTCGTTCGACTCCACAGGTGGCAAACTGGCAGGACGACTTGCTGAGAACCGGTGCGCGTCGGTCCGCCGTTTATATTTGCCTGCCACGAGAACTCCCGCGGCTGGGAAAACGCGTCTCTCGAGTCCGGCCTCTTACTTTTTATCGGCCAGTGTCGCGAACAATTTTACCGGGCCGATGTCGCGAATGAGCGTACACGACGGCCGCCGACGCTACGGCGAAATGTACGCCGCTATCCTTATCCTTGGAATGTGTTAAGAGCCGTTTTAATAAAGAGCAGACCCCGAGCGATGAGGAGTCATATAGAGAATTCTTCGCGATCTTTGCATTCCGGCGTAGCCTCGAAGTAAATTCCGCGTGGGTCGCGCCATTCCTAAGCGGCCGAAGTCGGGGAATCTTGATTACGTTCGTGTGTGCCATGTTAGAGCGGAAATTACGAAACGACTCGGCGGCTTTCGTCCGATTTTTATGAGTCTCCGGGAGCACCTGGATCTTTCCGCTCGACGAGAGCACAAAATGCTGAGAAGCGAATTGTTCCTATTTTTCTCCGAGCGCCGAGTAACCATTCGAGAATTAACCGGCAACCGACTCACGGATTCTTGCGAAACACAGAAAAACGAATAAGTTGCGAATGATCAGTGCCGTTCCCGAAAATAGAAAATTGGCCGATTTGTGAAAATGGTCGAATCAGAGAGAAAGAAAGAGAGGGGAGTCGATGATAACGAAAAAACGGTAACAAGAGGGTGACAGGGGGCGTCGGCTTGCACCTCGATGGAGGGAGACGAATAATGCCGAAATGGACCGCGCGAAAGAGGAACTCGCTGGCTCCAGGGTGGGGAACGACGAGAGGGGAACAAACAACGAGTGGAGAGGTAGGGCAAAACGTCTCTCAACTTATTTATTATTTTGAAGAAAAAAAAAGAGAGAGAGAAAGGGGGGAAGGGAAATGAGACAAAAAGCAAGAGAGGGGGAGGGAGAAGTACAAAACAGAAATATCACACACTGTTGTTACATCATGTAAATACGCGTGTTACCTCCGTGTGTGTGTGTGTGTGTACATGTGTGAGTGCGTGTGTGTGTGTGTGTGTGTGTGTGTGTCGCGTATACGACACTCCATATATACGTGTGTGCGTAATGTGTAAAACAAAGAGAGACGAGTAGACAGAGCGAGAGGAGGGTGGCAACCGGGGCGAGAGGGAGAAGGAGCGAGAAGGCGCGAGGAAGAGAGAGGGACGCGAAGTGCCGGGGGGTGAAAAGCGGGGAACCCAGTGACCATGCGCCCTGTGGCGGCTGTGGGGGCTTCTGGATCTTTTCGAGGATCAAGAAGAGGACGTCGAAGAAGCACGGGAGACGCAGACGGTGGTGGACAGAGAGAGCGACGGCTCCGGGCCGGCACGAGGTGAGATGCGCCCTTATCGCCCTTATCGCTCTCAATCGTCCGTGCAGTTTCTATCGGGGTGCCCCGACGCTCCTCGCCAGCCGGGACACAACCTCGACGACTAACAACGATAGCGGCGATACAGGACCGGAGAACAGCCCGCCCCGAGTGACCCGGCTGACACACCGGTGAGTATACCTTGAGAATCGTAACGTTACGCAGTGAGCAATGCCGGATTTCGGGAACGCGACGTCCGACTCGTCAGATTCGGAAAATGGAAATCAGGGTTGCGTGCGGACTTCGGAAAAATGGTCGTACAGTCGCGACGGTTTCCGCGGTAATCGCGACGCGCCGGCAGAATCGCGACGGCAGTCGCGACGGGAATAATTTTGTATTTATTTCTTTTCTGTGTTACCCGTTGTGTGAAATCGCTGCGCGGCTGTCCAAGCGACAGAAGGATAACGAAATAAAGATCGTATGTGTTATCTGAATCGTAAGAACGCTAAACGACAGCGGCTCAGAGAATTTCTGGGATGCTTCCTATCGCGACGCTGAATGCGCTTCCTCGGAAAATGATCTGTTTTTTTATTTCGTATAATTACTCGAAGCGGCGTTTGTACATGTATCGTTCCGCATCATCGCATAAAACAGTCTCTGATTATTTCATGCGGCAGAGGGTGGGGTTAAATGGCTGCATAGAAGAGTTACAGCGCTGTTAATAATCTGTGTCGCGGTATAATGCAAGAGAGGAGTTTAAATCGCTCGATGGAAATATTACACTTGACTGAATTATTATTTTAATAGATATTAATTAAGTCCAATTAGTAAGCAATCTTATTAATTAAGTCCAATTAGTAAGCGAGTTATTTATTAATTAGAGCGATGATTATTGCACGACACGTTTGATCGTAAAATGCCAACTTATCGACGCGAGCGATCGCCTCCACCTCGCGAATTAAACAGATAAACTTTAGGTGTTGGACAAATTTTCACATCCTCGAGTTTACCTCGAGATGCGAGAGACACGTTTTTTTCGCAATCTCCCAGTAGTATATATTTTTCACGGCATCATACGTGTATTTGCGTGAAGGCTGAGTATTATATGAAATTAAATTAGTATATTAGAGGACCTGTTCAAGTCGATTTTTTAATTAACCGTATGAAGCGCCCATTTTAAAGAAAAGTTACTAAAAACGATATCTAAATTCGCGCGAATCAAATACATCAAGTATCAAATACAGTATAATAATCGTATATCGATTCACTAACGGATCCTTTGGTACGCGATTTATGGAAACTCCTTATTAAACGTCCGAGCATCACCGATTTACAGTCATGCTCGTGCATTTCCACGTACATAACGCACGGTGTGGCCGTTCAATCGCGAGTTTAATTGTCCCACGCGCAACCTTGGCTCAGACGAGGAATTCGGCGATCGCCGGTTGAAGTCACCCCCCGGGTGTTAATCGCGCTCTCACACGCAAGTTCCCGTCTCGCGTGGTCCACCGGCGACTCACTTCAACGCGTTGAGGGCGCGTCGTCGGGGCGCTATTCACCCACGGGGATTTTCGTCCGCTCGCCAGTGTCTTTGACTCGTTGACACGTCTCCGAGGTCCGGCCGAGACACTCGCTGCTGATCCCTCAGTCGCGTAATACCGGATTTCCCGATCCGCGATCCGCGGCGGGAGCGAGAACAAAACGCCCTCATTTCCACGTGTCAGCCGCAGCGCCCCGGCGGAGCCGATCTTTCTTTCCCTTCGCGAGTCCGCGTCAAAGCACGCTCGGTCGGACGACTCAGAATGGCGGAAGGGTCGACAGACGCGGTCGGAAGACACGAGACGTGCAGCGAGTACCGTCCTGAAGAGGAGATCTCGTTCTCCCTGCGGGTTGCTCACTTATGACGGGCCCGGCGTTTCACCGGGAATATGTTTCACCGATACCGCTTGGAAGTTCGGGAACCTGGCGCGACGGACTCACCACGTGAACGCGTTGGATAGCAGCGTTGCCCGGCGCTGATAACGAACAGCGAAGCCTCGCGTTGCATAAGTTGTCGTCAAGTTTAATCGTGCAATTTACGCGGGGCAAGGTGACTCTCGAGGAGCCGCCTCGTAGGATCCGAAGAAAGACTTCGTGCAAGACGAGAGAGAGAGAGAGAGAGGGAAGACGACACTCATCCCTTCGTCTCTTTTCGTTGCCGACCTGCTTCTGAGGTGGGAACGCAGTGGCAGAGAGTGAGTGAGTGTGAAACAGAGAGAGAGAGAGAGAGAGAGAGAGAAGAGGGTCGCTCCAACCTCGTAAGGTTAATAGAGTGATCGGTAACAAGGTTATAAAGCAATCTGCATAACCCTGTCCAGTACTTTACCCGACCTACGGGTTTCACGTTACTACGAGCGGTGTCGTAATTACCGGCTCTAATGCGATTACCGGATCGACAAGGCCGGTAACCGTGAAACTCCGTCAAGTCTCTCTCTCTCTCTCTCTCTCTCTCTCTCTCCCCCTCTTTCTTTCTGCCTCCCCCGACCCGGTTTTTAATTGTCTCGTTTTTCCTTCGTAATTAATTCTCGCGCGAGTCTCGCTAAAAGTCGCAGGTGCGGCGGGAAACACAAGGTGATGGTTCGAAGTCAGCGTGTCTTCGCACCTTCTTCGTAGCTCTCAACCCTTTTATGCGTTTTCCCCTTTTTTATACAAAGCTTTGTTTTGGGGGAAAATCGAGTCTGAATAAAACAAAGGAGTAGTAGCGATTATTATTTCAGACCTGGCGACGTAACGAATGAAACAGTCGTATTTATAGCTTCGCTATTCGCGCGTTTCGTGCGATCGGCGGAAGAAACGCGTGAGGAAAGAAGCGATAGGCGGGACAGCGGTAAATTCGTTTACGCACGATCGAAGACGTAATTCTATTTCGGGATTGCGTGTCTGACCTAAAGTCTCGTTTCACGGCTATCCGAGTTTGATTTACATCCGATCCGCTTCCTCGTAGCCGCGTTTTCGACGAAGCGAGAGGAAACGTAACGCATTGCGCTCGAATCGCTTCTAATTTCGCGAGCAACCGGCCACGAACTAAATTGAAATTGATCTATGAAGGCGATATGGAAGAAGCGGCGCGCGCTGTTACAAACCAAGCGTAAACGGATACGCTTCTTTACCGCACGATTTACTCAATCCGACACTCCAACAGCGTTGGCGTTCGATCGTCAAAACATCTTCCGGGAAGAAAACGCGATTTCTTGCATTTATCGTACACATATTTAACAGACTTAACAATTTCCACTCGAGCAAAGGAAAATTATCTCCCACGGCTGAAAACTAACTCCCGGGTAAAAATTAGCTGTCCATATAATACGACAGAAGTTTAGTTTTAACTTTAATTTTAATTTAATTCAGCCAATTCTCTTCGTCCCTGCGACTACTTTTTAGCTCCCACGGCTAAAAACTAGGTCTGATAACTAAATTTCAGTTGTATCATGTAGACAACTAATTCCTTTCTTCTGTGTAATGCGTGATAAAAATTCCACACGATGTGTGAAATATCGATCGTTCGTGTGAAACAGATATTATTTATTATGTATTCAAAGTTATATATATACATATATATATTCAGATATGCATTATGTACTCTCGGTTTACGATATTTCAGCAAAATGCGACTCGTTCCGAATATCTCCCTGTACTTTGACGAAGGCTCCGCATTCCGAATAGAACGAGATGCAAATCGCGTTGATAAATATTCGAATCGCGTAGTCAATATTTTATTTACCTCGGAATCGTAATCCCTATTTAACTCCTTAAAACGCGTATTACACCTGGATTAAAGTGTATCGTTAAAAAAGGAAGCATGCGACGAGAAGCATGGGGGAAAAGTTGCGATGCGTTTCTCAGGGAAATGTAAATACCTCGCATCGGCCGATTTGGAGCTCGCAACGTGATATCGGTTCATTGGAACGGCTGAAATACGTACGTCCTGCGATCTATCCCAATCCGCTCTATCGAACAGTCTGTTTCTTCCCCCGTGAACTTCCCGGGAGCCATTCCGGCAAACGCACGGGAAGCGTGCCCGGTGTGTAAAGATGTTTTTCATTTGACGCGGGATATACGTAGATCGTACATACGTACGTCGTAAGTAAGAGTCACGAAAATTGGCTTTCCCCGTCGATTCGATTTCCTTCTTCCGAACCGGTAACCCCTGTAATCCTATGTTTCGCGTATCAATCGAGGTAGGGAACAAATCATCAATAACCGGGGCGTATTTACATTTGAAGAAAAGAGACCAACCAAGTGGCGGCTGCGGAAGCTTTCGTGATAAGTGATAATTTTCTATAAGAAAGATGCAATGATGTCGAATTAAAGTGCGATCAAGATGCGAACGAACGAAAGTACAGTTAATCCCATATAAACCGTGCATCGATACACAATAATCTCGCATAATAATGACTATGCAACGTGCCTCCCAAAGTTCGACGGTCTCCTTTGAACGCGCGTTGGAACGCGCTAAATTACATTCCGCTCTTGAAACCGTCTCTCGAGATGAGAACGTCAGCTAATTATCGGCACGGCCGTCTTCATTCGGTGAAATTCACCAACCGTCCGGAAATAAATGATATCTCGGAATCAAGAGGACGGGCATTTTTAATTTCGCTCACGACACGGCGGTCGAGGCGAAACGCTCGGCTCTCGGAACGCCCTGTATGAAGGCGTCAAAAACTCCAGTCATCTCAAGAAGACTTCCTTGCATTTCGCGTATCGTTAATGAACAGGTGGTGCCGTCATTATAATAGAGCGAACGGTAGCAGTGCGTCGCGAGACGGCTGGCGAAACGTACGCCGGAGCGCCGTCGTTAAATCTTACGTAACGTGTAATATGAGACTCCGCTTGACGTGTCGGAGCAAACTCGATTCCCCGCGACGTTGAAGATGTAAGTGCATTATAATTCAAAATGCCAAATGTATGTAGTCGTAAAAGCCGATCGTCGCGTGATCGTCGAATATAACGTGCGACGCGTGTGAGTTAAGCCGCGACTGGACGGAAATTCGAGATATTCCGAAATCGGGACCGTAGTGTCCCATGATCAAGCCTACGACGACGGTGTAACTTTGTAACACACTGATTTTATATAGAGGTAATGTGATTTCGCGACGAGATAATTCGCTTATCATGCAATATCGCGCGACAAAGAGAGGAGTCGCCCTACCCACCGTCTTCGGCATAATTGCTCCGGCGCTACGATAAAACGTTATATGAGGCACGACGAAGAGAATGACAGTAAGGATTATCGCGTCGTGTCTGCACAAATCGAAGCATGTTAGAGAGGAAAGAAACGATATTTCTCGCGTAAAAATTATCTTCCTTCTTAGTTTTCCCCAGTCTTCTCCATCTTTCTCGACGTGTTCAAATGGAAAAAGAAGACTAAGAGTAGTCATCGCAAAATGAGTTCTCACATGAAATCTAGAAAAATCTCACAAGTATTTATACGCGTATAAACAATAGATAATTAATAATTAATGTTGCAAATATTCACGAAGACAAGACTGATATGCTGCGCAGTTATAGACATCGAGGAATTTGTTTTCCGGAAACATGATAAGTATCTTCAAAGGAGAAAGCTATTAGGTAAAAAAGAAAGCCGCAAAAAGATTATTCTTCTCGCGTAGTTCCACGAACGACGGTAAAAGATACCAAAATCCTCCATTCAACGTTTCGGTCATTGACCTACTTGTTGAGAGCCAAAGCAACAGTTTGCCCTTCAAGCTATCTGCATCCCTCTCCACTTCCCGACATCCCTTCTTCTCCTTTCAAAGCCTCTTATCGGTGGCCTCCCCGCGTATTTTCTTATTCGTAATTAATCGGCTATTCTTAGTTACTTTCTTCCCTCGTGAAGCTTTTATTATACGTATAAAAAAAAAAATCAAAGTTACACACACTGACGTACGTACGTACACGTTGTTACGGAAGGCCATTGATTATTTAAATGCGCTGTTATTATTAACGCGGTATCAAAGCTTCGGTAAATGTAAAATATTCAAATCCCCTCGTGCGAGTGATCAAGCCTCTTTCAATCAATGTCGCTCAATAGCGATATCATGGGGTATAAAAATTTACGAGAGGGTGACAGACGATGACCTCGCATTGGCCGAGGGAAGATCGGCTCCAAAGTTCGGAGAATCGGTGAATAATACGAACGAGACGACGGGGACGACGGCGCAACCTGTACAACGAGACCTGTATTGTAGCGACTGGAACTAATTGGTTCTTAAAGTAGGAACTAACCCAACGTAGAACGCAACTTCGTCTGCGGAACAGCGATGGAAACTGCTTAAAGGACACTCCCCTCCATTTCTCCGGTGCCTGTGTCTTCGCTATTGTACGCATTGTACGAGGATCAACCCAATAATATCTGCAATTAGGATCAAACAGTGTAGATCGAACGCCGAATGATGACTGAGTGAAACGCAATAGTGAGACTCAATAATTGAAAGTGAGAAATAACTGTCCTAAGAAACGTGTGCTCGAGCGTTATACAGAAATTTCCGGGCGCGAGCGTTGGTATACGTCATGATATTGAATTTTTGAAATTCCGAGAGAGGGAGAAAAAAAATGTGCCTAACGAATTAATTAACTAGCATTATTTTCAACGATTTTTATAATATTTCGGTGCGCACGAATTGTTCCAAGCAATTCATTCTCCGGAGACGACACGGAAGACTTTCCCGAGCGATTCGTTCACCGAGCAATTCGGATGTCGCGCGGACAATTATTACGCTAATTATTATTCCACCGAAGCGACACTCTCTTAATCTTTTCTTAGGCTCGAACACGCGTAACGGGGCAATTTCTATCGACGCTTCTGTTCGTGCGTCGAAACTCGCCCTACGTGTGGGCCGCTGGTTTTACTTTTTACGCCATTCGCTCGGAGGAGCTAAACTCAATTTCGGTGCGTGTTACCGAGCGGGAAACGACAGGACTTTCTATTTCCTTCATTATATGAAAAATCCCGACGATCGTGAGAGAGTCCGCGAGAGAGAGAGAGAGAGAGAGAGAGCGAGGAAACGTGGCCGGCTACGTGGAGTGGTCACGTTTTACAATAAATTCCGCTCGCTGACGGCGCGACACGACTTTTCTATTAGCTCAAACGACGAAACTTTGGCCAGTTGATCTCGTGTACGCGATACGAGCGTAATCTCGTAACTCTCGTTATATATATATATATATATATATGTACCGTATATCCTCGCCGCCCGGTCGACATAACGAGCGTCGATGAGTCGGCAGATCCGGCGAGCCACTTCATCAAGCGGCGTTACCGAGGAGCTGTCAATCGCAAAACGATCACCCTGTCAAACCCTTTCAATGACTCGTGAACTCGTCTGTCAACGCCTCTCCTCGCGGCCTCGAACCGTCCCGGCACCCCACGCACTATAGGCGCTTCACATCGCGCTTCATCGGCTCTACGAAATTCAAATCCCCGTCGTTGCGAGCAATTACACGCCATTATCGAGCTTATCAGTTGTACCGCAAGTACCGCAAGTGTCGGGTGTCGTAAGGGCGCGGGGGGAGGCTAAAAACACGGTGGTACACCAGTTACAAACTTTCGTTCGCGCAATTAGACGCAACTCGGCTCGATGAGTTTCACTTCTGAGTTCGAGGTTCAAGGGGATTATTTTCCGCAAGGTTCGTATCTCATTGGATGCGTAGAATTACAATTGTTTAAACACACGGTGAATGTGGAGCTCGAGTATCGCTCGACTTGAGGCGAAAAAACGATGAGAGATCTCAAAGCGACTGCTCTGGCTGCGCGTAAGTTAGCGTAACTATTTACTGGGCACAGAAATCCTGCAGCTTCACGGTGAGAAATGTTGCGCGTTAAAAACGGTCCGGTGAAATTTCACCAAGTTCGTCATCGACGCTTCGAACTCTCAAGTCGACCTTGGCATTCCCCCGAGCATCGCGAAGAAGAGCATCGGGAATGAACGCGAAGAGAGACCGAACTCTCCTCTCGTGTCATCTTTCCCTCAGCAATCAACGCGAGAACAGCGAAGCCGGACGAGCAATTAAAAGAATCGCACGTCGGGAGGCGAGGGGGGATTAAGACAACTCGTTTGTGCACTGCCGCGCGCTTTTCCAAGCGAGTAGGCGCGCGCGCGTTTCAGACAGGCGACAAATCGGCGCGTGGTCGCTCGCGCAAGGATCCCCGGAGGAAGACGGGATACACGCGCGACGTAGCGAGAGATCGATCGGCTCGTTTCCGAAGGGAATAGCCAGTCACGGAGACGCGAAACCCTCGACGAGTACGCCAGCCGAGTACCGAAAGGCTCCGGCACACAAACAGAACCGTCTTGCGGTCATTCTTCGTCGTAATTACCGAGAAGACAAGGGAAAGAGAAGAAGAAGAAGATGACGAAGAGGAGAAGAAGAGGGGGGGAGAAGCACGGACAGACGGAAGAGTGCGGAAGGGAGTCAGTCATGGCGGAAGGGTAGCGGAGCTTATAAGTGGCACGGGTGGAAGCGGTCTTGCCCGAGAATAATGCGCGGACCCCGGGGAGTTGGCTTTCAGGGAAAATGCTGATTGCTTCCCCGCTCACGCTCCTTTTCCTTTCATACCAATTCTCCATCCGCCTATCCTTAGTTCCCATCCCTCGCGCCCTCCCGCCCTCCCCCTCGCTATCAATCTTCGACTTCGTCAGCGGCGAAGACGTATATCGCCGTGTGGCCAGCTCACGCGTATACGCGTGCGGCGTGTAGGCCGCTCTCTTCTGCTATCGAGCCTTAAACGTTCCTTATCTCGCGACACCAACCGTCTCTTCCCCTGGCGAAAATATCGAGGCATCGCACTTCGAATCTTACGAGACTCTACGCACGCGTGTCCGTGTGACTTTAATTCCCGTATAGAATGCATACTTTTAGCTGAGCTAAGTGTGCAATTAAATTTCCATCGGAGTAAAATCGGGGGGAGGGGGGGGATGTTAAACCGAAGAATATAACTTCGCCGTCTGTCTTCCTCCCTTGAAGCTCCGTCGGCCGGGAGCCTCTCACGGGTAAAGGAAACCCGAGTATTTTCTTAAATCATGCCCCAACTCGTGTTATTAAATTAAAGCCGGCCGACGGAGATGTAACACGCTGAACGCAGAGCGTTTGAATTCTTTCCCGATGGGATTCTTACGGCTGTTCTTAATAAAAACGGGGCGGAGCGCACCGTGAGCGCGGGACAGTACTGAAAGTCGCAATATAGCCTTTGATGCTTTGCCTTTTCAGAGGGACGAGCGTGAAAATTAGGTGGGCTAAAAGCGTGGGGTAACCGAGTTATTACGAATAAAAGAGGAACGGGCGCAGCGGGCGCGCGCGCGCGCGCGGGCACAGCGTCGAGCGGGCGAATGGAAAGGGTGGTGGAGGCACTATTAAAAGCCTGTAATTAATGCGGTTAATTGTATTGCGCTAAACGTGAACGTCGAGTCGATAGCGAGCGTCAGCGGGACGAAACGGAAGCGGGCTTTTTGAAAAAAACCTTGGCAATTAAGACTGCACTCGATAGCAGCATCGTCGTGCTGCCATGCGTCACCGAGAGAGTGTTTGAAGACCCGACGTCAAAAGGATCGGCGAAACGGTAGAAATAAAAATCTACGAAGTAATCTCGCCTCCCGCCGAGCGGGAGGAATTACTTTCTTCGATAGTTTCTGGCACGTACAGCATTTTGCACAACATTACTACACTCGCCCGACGGAGGATCTTTTCTTTTCGGCAAAAAGTGATTTTTTTTTGTTTTTAATGACCGTCCTCCTTTCTCAAGACTGATATTACGTTTGATAAGCCTTCACTTATCTTGTAAAAATAATGTCACATATGTATTCCCACGGGTACTTAATCCGACACAAGCCGGTATTACTCGGGAAAATTAGATTTCGTCCGCTGCATCTACCCCTCTAACCCGAAGAACTCCTTCATTCTTCTCTCTCTCTCTCTTTCTCCAGTCTTGATAAAGAAGATATTCGTTCTTAATAGAAAAAATCGTACGGGAATAAGAATCTAAATCGCTGATATTGACTTTCGTGAAGATACACCAGGATAAACATGTGGTTCAACTGTGACGTTACTTGATTGTTGTATAAAATTTACGAATAGTAATAAGCAAATTTCATTGCGAATTCGCACAGTATCTGGAAAAATACAGTCGAGCATGATCGAATCTGACTGGTTGTTTCGGCCAGTGTCGGAGGTAAGTGCGCAAAATACGCGAGTCGAGACGAAATTGCAAAGGGGAGTGGATCGTAATTTTGACCACTTTCCGCAATTGACAGTTTTCAGGGAGGGCGATTTTGCCTTCTGTTAAAGGCAGATGCGCCCTCGCCCGGCGTTCAGACTATTTCCGCGTCATTCAAGATTTCTTCCAACGGAAGTGGCTCGATTCTGTTCCAGAATATTGCTTATGACTTAGATGACGATGATAAAGAGGGAGGATATTTCGTTTCGCGGCGATTGATTGCCCAGAAGTGTCGTTATTTTATAAATTACAATGCGTTAATTATTTTACAATGTATTAATTATTTTATAAATTATATCGTGCATGTCTGCGTGTATATTTCATTCTTAGGAATACAAAGTGTCGTTTGGAGAAAAATTATTCTACCCGAGAACTAAGAGAAAATGATGACACTTCGCACCAGCGTCGACGATAAAGACTAGGCGGTTAATAACGACGGACTGTGTGAATATCAAATTTCGATTCGCGAATTTCTTCCTGCTGTCGGTAAATTTGTCGGACGTCTGTTGAGATCAGAAATCTCTAACAGTCATAGAAAATCTAACGCAAATCTTACGAGTGTCTTAACGTGGGATAAACGAACATTAACTGACCATTTGTAGCATCGAAATAGAACGATAACCCGTAGTATTTCGTCTCTTAACGCTTCAAATATTGCATAAGTAGAACTTACGAGAGAATGTCGGTTAGAAACTTTTCGGGCCTGATCGAATCGCGATCGACGAGTGTATAGTCGGTTCAAGGAAAGCCCGATCGAAGAGAGTCTCTTCGCGGTACGCGCGGTGAAGTGTTGACGCAGAGCGACTCGATTCTCCGTCCTCGCGAAGGGACCCCCTCGTCCGGCGACCCGAAGAAATCAGAGGGCTGGTCGTTGGGTGGCTTCGCGCAATTTCTATTTGCCCGTCGTAATTTCTTGCCAAGAGAACGAAGTTCGATGAAAAGGGAGTCGTAATGAGATTTCATTTACGCGCCGTGTGTGCTTAACCGCGACGTTTGTCCGCGCGACTTCGCGCGACGGCTCGCGGACGAACGCGATGACGACGAAGTAACTGATTAATCGTCTCGTCGATATCACGCAGAACATCAGCGGAGGGATAAGATTCGAGAATGGGGGGCGGAGAATGGAGAGGCTGGTTGCAACGATGCCGGGAATCCCGCAAGCTCGTTCTCATCATCGTTGCCATCGCCCTGCTGTTGGATAATATGTTGCTGACGACTGTGGGTAAGTGGCTGTCTATGCCGTATTTCACGGCACTGATTGAAACTCAATTAAATATTAATTCGCCCTCCCGTAACACCCGTACTTTAACCATTGGAGGAAAAGCACAGAAACTGACATAGTTGTTACAACAATTTCATCCTGTTTCCGTTTCCTCGTTGCGAATATATATTTTTCTACGTGTTCTGCCAACGCTGAGTTTGTCAATGCAACACTCGAGATAATAATCGCATAATCTGAACTATAAATAGATAACAATCACGTTACTGATTTGCATTTCTGTTGCATTGCGTTACATTGAAGCCGATGTCGTCTTTCCCGGCAGCTTCTTTTCAGCCCGGCTGCGCGTTGTTGCCTCTTTAGGCTTGTAACTTTAAGTTCCAGCGGGTCAAGTAGCGAGAACTATTAACTGCATCACTTTCTCTCTAACCGTCACGTCTCAAGCAGCACACTTTATCCGAGGGACGTCCTACGGACGTCATTTTGAGATATCGTGGTAACCACAGGATATCCTAAGACGATCCTCAGATTCTCAGATCCTCAAATATCCGCTGGATATCCAGCAAACATACGGACGTCGTTTGAGATATCCGTTGAATATCTTAAACGACGTCCGAAAGATGAAACTTAGGAAGTTCGAGAAATCATCATCACGACGGGAAGGATATTTTACCGGCGAACGATTTCGATTAATTCGTGGCAAAGGAATTCAGGATCATCATCGCTCGTTTCTCGTAGCTGTCGAGCAAACGCACGGGTGAAAATACAATACCGAGCTGAGTTGACGTGTGCAAATACGATGAGATTTCGCGCGAGGAACTTTCATCGGGATATCCGACGCTCAATCCATATTATCGCGCGGTTAAACTCCGGCTTTTAACACCCTCGTTCCATTCCGCCGGCATCCTATCGACACCGGCCGCTACCTCTCCACGCGGTCGCGAGATCCGATGTTTAATTCAAAAAACGTTCGTTTATCGCGCCGGCCCGGAATCTCGGCGGAACGTATGGACCTGCTTGTATCGCGCCGCCAATCCGGATAAGTGGTCATGCATTTATGCAGCACCGTGTAGCAAGACTCGTGATCGTCGCGTGCAAACCCGGCGGCGGAGAACGTCGTCGCGCTTATCGAACAAATCGCGGGATCCACTTTCAATCGTTACCTGCATCGGACTAAATGAATAAAAGTCCCACACGCGCGCGCGGAAACCCGCGTAAATCGTGAAACGCGCAATCCTATTAAAACCCGCGCCCGTACGTAACGTAAAACGTTTACACATTTTTACAAACTTCTTCCCAAACCCGGTCATCATTCTTAACGCTCGGTCTATCAACGACCGTTAGGATTTTTTTTCGTCAAGCTTAAAGCGCTTTAAAGAAAGTTCACCGAGATATATCTTGTAAATAATAATTTCTCGATATCTATAAAATCTATAAAATTGCGAAGATATCTATAAAATTGTGATGATAAATTGTCAGGACGCAGCAGTTCGAGGGGAAAGTGTCGCTGCGACGAAAAAAAAAGACTGATTGGAGGTGCTGGGATTTGAACCCAGGACTTTCAGCATGCGAAGCAGACACTCTACCACTGAGTTACACCCCCGGTTGATAACACCTCTTTCGGATTTATTATATACCGGCTCGACGATCCTACCCTTAAATTGATTAATAACATTTGTCTACTCGTGAATACGATATCGTGCAAAATAGAATAGCGCGTGACTGTCCTGCGTTTCTGTAAAGCCTGAGTCGCTGCGACTGGACGGGAAATTTAACTTGGATAGGAAATTTCCAGCAACGATGGTTTAATATAAAAAAAATCTAAACTTTTTGCTAAATTGATCTTGAGGCATCGCACCTTCCATTTTTACACATTGCCGGGCTTTCATTTCAGTCCCAATAATGCCGGAATTCCTCTATGACATCAAACATCCCAACGCAACATTGAGCGAACGTCTGGAAGGAAGCGGGTCTCATCAAACTATAATCACCACTACCGCCTCGCCGACAACCACAACGACAGCAACGGCTACATCAACAACGCCAAAATGCCCGTGCGCCCCGAACATATCGGTTCCTACCGGATTAGCATTTCGACACCCCACCACCCCCGCCATGGACCTAGGTGAGGCACGCCCCGTTATTGATCATCGTATCAATCTATTCGCACCGCAATGATATATTAGCATGCGATGCAAATTTTTTCCATCTTCTTCTTTTTAATTTCAGAAATTACCACGGTCAATCTTACGTTGTCGGAAGTAAAGGAAAAAGAGCAGAGGCACCGAGAATTAGTGGACGAAACCGTGGAAGTGGGAATAATGTTCGCTTCCAAAGCCTTTGTCCAGTTGTTGGCTAACCCTATAGTTGGGCCATTGACCCACAAGTAAGCCCCCCCCCCCCTTTCATTTCACAAATATATGAGAATATTCTTTTCGTTCCGAATATACATCAAATCATTTATCTAAAAATTTACCGAAAATCAAGCAAAATTGAAAATGAAATGACTCACAACGGTCGAAGAGATTATTATTCATTAAAACGGTCATCTCCTGTTGTATACGTGACTTCAACAGAATCTTTTTATTTAGAAAGATTGTTCCCAATCTCCTTCGCAGATTCTATTTAGTAATTTTGTTCGGAGAGCACGATTTAATAAAGAAATTACAAATCAATGTGATACCCGTCTAATATTAATGAAACGTTGTAGAAATATTATGACGAAAGTATGATTAATGTAACGATTTTATCAGAATCACTGGTTTCTGTAGAATCGCCAGTGCCTTGATAAAAACATCAGTCGGTCACTTTCACCGTAAATAACGTGAAGATATGTGCGCCTTCTGCTTTCAGGATCGGCTACAGCATACCTATGTTTACCGGATTCATTATCATGTTTTTATCCTCGCTGATTTTTGCTTTCGGACGAAGCTACGGTGTGCTTTTTCTAGCACGAGCTCTTCAAGGTATCGGCTCGTCGTGTTCGAGTGTTTCCGGTAATTATCGCTATTACTTCATAACTAAATCAACTTAAATTCATTATCACTAACTTAAACGTTCATATTATAACCGATAACATTATCTAATCAATTATTTCCAAACGTCTTTTAAAAATATATCGATACAAATGAAATCGACTCTGAAAACATTTCTGCAAAAATACTGTCTTTCTATAAATTAAAAAAATATTATCCAAAGCGAATCAATGTATTTATTTTCCTTAGACGATAATACGTTCTCTACTAGAAAGCGAACAAAGCTTTTAACTTGAGAATCGTTGTCCTCAAATTTATGAAATCTATCATAAATTCTCACTCTGTTAGAACTATCTCTAGTAGATTAATAAGAGCATCGGTGGTTCAGTGGTAGAATGCTCGCCTGCCACGCGGGCGGCCCGGGTTCGATTCCCGGCCGATGCAATGCTATTAAATTCTCTTTTGCTGCTGTCTTATTTATCTTAAACACTTTGAAAATTGTATTCTCTACGTAGCACTCTCTGCTGGCAGTTTTTTTTATTTATATCCTAGATCAATGACTGCATACGTCAAAATTATTATTTTGTAAATCCTTGATCGTGGCAAAAATAAAAGTTAGCTGTCGGCTCGGTCGTACAATTAATTTTCTATGAATAATCGGGGTGTAAAAGAACAAAGCTTAAAAAAAACTGCATCGGCCGGGAATCGAACCCGGGCCGCCCGCGTGGCAGGCGAGCATTCTACCACTGAACCACCGATGCTGATGTTAACGTGTTGGAAACTGAAAGATAATACTGTAAATGTATACGTTTATTATACCTAACACGAAAGATCAAAGGGAATTAAACGTCACAGAATAAAGAGAGGCGTGTGCCGCCTCTTCTTTAATCCCGGAATGAGAACCGCTGTTCCGCCTGATTTTCGCAACCTAGCGATCTCCCGAAACGCGCGTCAGTATTCCCGAAACTGAAAATATATTATGTAATTTTGCTCACAGGTATGGGCATGTTGGCGGAGAGATATCAGGACGATAAGGAACGCGGCAACGCTATGGGATTTGCGCTTGGTGGCTTAGCTCTCGGTGTCCTCATCGGTCCTCCGTTTGGCGGAGCTATGTACGAATGGATTGGGAAATCTGCCCCGTTTTTGGTCCTTTCCGCGTTAGCTCTCGGCGATGGATGTAAGTGTAAATCACCTCGCGACAACTATCTTAAGAATGGAGACATTTACCGTTCGTTTGGCTTTGCCCGATAACTTAATCATTTCTCATGAAACCTTCAAGTGTTACAGCTTCTGATGCTTCAACCGTCGATCGTGTATACGGAAGCGGAACCGCCGTCATTGAAGTCTCTCGTCACCGATCCTTACATCATCTTGGCCGCCGGTACGAGAAACAAAGATGAATTCTGTGATCCCGAGATATTGTGAATTTCGAGCGGGTCGTGTTAAGCGCAATTTATCCGCGTGACCCGCTCGAAATTCACGATTTCGCGGAACGGACAGAAATATATGACACACAATCCAGGGTTAAGTAAATTAACCTTCTTTTCTGAAGTTAAGTCATAAGTTAATGGCTCGTACAATTAATTTAGTCAAGTTAAAAGCAATCTAAATAAAACTAACTAATTAAACGTTGAATTAAGATCAAATTAGCTTATTAAAAGTTAAAATTTAATTGTGCAAAACTATATATATATATATATATATACAATTTAGAAGAAGTCTCGCATAATTGACTTTTAACTTCTAACTTAAGTTAGTTTACCCGACCCTGACACAAGCGGCCATCGTGTTTCGAGCAAAATGTCATTTTAAACGTCATTTTGAATATCCTAGGAGCGATCACGTTCGCGAATATGGGTATCGCTATGTTGGAACCGAGCCTGCCGATCTGGATGATGGACACGATGGGTGCCAGTCGTTGGAAACAGGGGGTCACGTTCCTGCCTGCGAGCATAAGCTACCTGATCGGCACGAACCTCTTCGGGCCGCTGGGACATAAAATAGGCAGGTAAGTCGGGTCGACCGTCAGCCGTGAACTTTTATACGGGCTGCCCCGTGGCAACCTCGAACGTACGATCTCACCATAACGATGACGAGGCTCTTAGAACGAAGAAAATACATCGCCCGGATAGCTCAGTCGGTAGAGCATCAGACTTTTAATCTGAGGGTCCAGGGTTCGAGTCCCTGTTCGGGCGAGACTTATCTTTTTGCAGACACACTCGCTTCCGACACGCCTGTCACGGCTCTCGTGTGCTTACAGGTGGTTAGCGTCGCTGATTGGACTCGTCGTTATTGGCATCTGCTTGATGTGCGTAAGTACGCTATATGTTCGTCACGCCGAGAATAACTAATCGACATCTCTCCACCTGCATTCACGTCGAATTCGGCATTGTATGCCGAAGAAGTTGCTTCCACGCTCCATTGGTCGCATTGTATTAATTAGCGAGGCAACGTGTGTCTCAATTTTTCATCTGCATTATTAATTCCTTGTATATTTGTATATTTGTAAATGTAACATCTTGTAACGTCCCTCGGACCGAATGTCTCTCTCATCGAATTATACAAATCTGTGACTATCTGTAGCTAAATTACAGATGCGTTTTTATATTGCAAAAGAAGTGCGATTCGCGCGCGAACGTGAATGTCGGCTTTAAAAAGACGTGGCTATAAGTGAGGAGGAGGTCTCTTCACTTGTTTGATTTCATGTCATGAATCATTTCGCTTCGCAGATTCCGCTGGCGAAAAATATCAACCACTTGATCGTACCAAACGCAGGTCTGGGATTTGCTATCGGCATGGTGGACAGTTCGATGATGCCCGAGCTGGGTTATCTAGTGGACATAAGACATGCCGCCGTTTACGGAAGCGTGTATGCCATCGGCGACGTGGCATTTTGTCTAGGCTTTACTATAGGTACGTGATATACAATCAAATCGCAATTGTCAACAATGAGTTAATTTTTATTTTTAATTAAGTTCAAAGTGCAAAGTTAACAATCCACAAAATCGACCGTTTTACGCTCAAAATCCCATATAAAAGAAAAGAGTAAATACAAGCGCTTAGAGAGAGATGAAAAATAATTCTGCTGACGTTATTTTCATTTTTATTCATTATTTTTATTTATTATTTATCACTTTCGATCTATTCTCCATTGTAAGCAGCTCGCGATAATGTTAATATTGATGAATTATTTTAACTTATATATAAAAAAAATAGTTAATAAGTCATAGTGCATTTTAAATGGCCAGTTTAAGTTGAAAGTTATCAATTTCTTAACTTTTTAACTTAACTTTTAACCGATTGATTACTTATTATTACCCAACCATGATTATCAGTAGCAGATATCATTCTATATTTAGCGTGTTTGATATGCAATATAATTGTGGACGACCAAAGGAGGAGTAAGAATGACAAACATCTGATAAGAGAACGGGAAAGAGTGTATCATCGAAGCGGCAGCCCGGGTAGCTCAGTGATAAGAGCAATCGTCCGGCAGGCAGGAAAGCCCCGGGTTCGATCCCGGCTTAGAAAATTCCGGTTTCCGATGTACTCTTTCCTCTCCGATTCTTACATTAATAATAAAGGTGTTTAGGATATGATGATGCAATCTACACCAGAACAAATCGTCATGAGGATACGAAGTACATATCGGTGCTTGAGAATTGAGAAAAAAAACAAAAATTAAAGAAGGTGCAAAAATTAAGCTGCATCGGCCGGGAATCGAACCCGGGCCGCCCGCGTGGCAGGCGAGCATTCTACCACTGAACCACCGATGCTTCTTGTTAAGGTCCTTGAGATCTCACCTTCATATAGCAGGAAATCATAATATTTATCATATATACAAATATAATTTATGAATCATAGCGAGGACAGATTTATATCTGTCCTCGTTATATTTTATTACAATCTTATTTCAAGTCTCCGCTGATTACTAATAAAGATCCGAAACTCTCTTTTATCAATAAAAACTCTTCTAAAAGTGGCACCAGGAACCACTTGATTGGCTGAGAAACCATATTTTTATCGATAAAAGAGAGTTCAGGTAAAATTCTCCGAATTATTCGACATCTCCTTAAGACGTATCGTGTACTTGCTGTGTCACAGCATTCAATAAAACGCCGCTTTTGTCATAGGTCCTGCATTGAGTGGAACTTTGGTCAAAAATATTGGTTTCGAATGGATGCTTTTCGGGATAGCCATATTAAATTTCCTTTATGCGCCTCTTATGTGCTTCTTAAAAGCGCCACCGACCAAGGAAGAGAAGAAGGTAAAATTCATTCGTAACACACGGAGCACAATATTTACTCGTATTTGATCAGTTTTGTTGAGCCCGACGAAATTTAGCTATTCGAACGGTCCAAACTAATTTCCGAAGCGACGAAATGCGATCGATTAATCTTTCAAATTATTTCATGCCAAAGAAACTTCTTTCTCCGTGTAACACTGAAAATCTCTTAAAACTTATATCCCAGAAAATGTATTGCTAATTCTGAAATGTGTTAAATTACAGTCGTTAATAATCGGCGAAAAATCGTCTGTGCGATACGTCACGTATCAGAACGAGGAAGAGGACCAATAAACAGTGATTCTAAACGTTTTCGATACATTTCTGTATCGCTTAGAGAGAATTTGTTATTCGTTTTTCTTCTCTTTTCAACACATTGTTAAAAATAAGTTATTAGCGTTTTAAAATCTTTATATATATATATATTTTTTTTTTAATTTCCACAATAATGTTAGAAGATGTCTTAAATATTCTCATTTTCCAACTTTAATTTTAATCGTATCAGAATGAGGATACAACTCCATTTTGTTATTTTTCTTTTATTCAATATTATCGATATATAAATATATCATACCTATATTTTTAGTTTCATAAATGATAAGGAGCTACAAACATCGACAATAAGCACAACCGTTGACACGCACTTGATAACATTTGGAAAAAAAAAGGACATGTAAATGTAATTATTATTTGTAACCGAGTAACGTTTTCACAAATGATCTGTCGTCACCACCGGCGAGGGAAATTGCGAGCGATCTAACACGCAAGTAGATTCGAAGAAGTCGCACAACACCACGCTTGGTCTCTATAAAGATAATATATTCCGTAAGAGCACAGGTCGCGCTCTGTGAACGTTCGAGAGCAGACTCGAGGAGTTCTCAGCTGCTTCTCAAGTCAAGTCTAACCGGATATATTATCGAGCGTATGTCTACATACTGTATGTAATATGCAAATAACCGATAGATCAAAAAGCCCTGGAGCGACCTGGAGAGTCGCGAGAAAGCGGAGGAAAAAGAGTCTCGCTGTATCGCGGCGTGCGATAGAAGAAGGTATCCGCGTTAAATCGTGTGTCTGGAGGATACGTAATAAGAGAAGGACAAACGCGGCGCGGAAGTTAAACCGTTCAACGCAGAAGGCGCTTTTAGCATTCCCGTAACTGCGACGCGTTCCGGATACAAAAGATGTAAAATCGAGCGAGAGAAATGAGAGGTCGCGGTGTTCGCCCTTTGTATCCGGAACGCCCACAGGAGCCCCCCCCCCCCACAGGATATCCTTAAGGCTCTAAGTATATAAAAGAGAAAAGAAGAAAAACACGAGTAAAAAAAAACAGGAGAAATCGAGGGAAAGAGATGCTGAAGGCATTGAAGCACACAGATGTTACACAGCGTCGAGGGATTATAATAAATATATACGTAATATGTTACAATAAATACGATTGTTCCAAAGTTGAAGATGATATCGAACGATTACATAGCCGAAGATAATATATATATAAATCAGCGGGACGAGACGGTGTCGCGCGCCTCGGCAGATCGTGCGAGAACGCCCGGCGCGCTCCTCAGGTGATGACGAAACACACAAACGGTAAATTTAGTCTCTTGTCTCATGAGGAAGAACCGCCCGATTTGGTTTCCCTGAATGGCTGCAAGGAAACCGGCGACGAGAAAACGCGACAGTCGGGTGCCATGAAGAGTTCTTCGCTTGTTCCACGTGATCGGAAGTCGAATACGGGCTCACCTCGTCGCGAAAATCGCCGCGACTTTTCTCACGCGAGGCACCCCGGCGCGTACGATTTACCGAGGATTCGCGGGATCCCATTGCCGCGGGTGAGAATATAAAAGAAGAAAAAAAAAAGAGGGAGAAAGAGAGAGAGAGAGAGAGAGAAGGTAAGCCGCTAGGAAAGCTGCGGCTTCGAGCTTACGCACGCGGGCACGCAAATTCCGGCGTTTCTCCGTCAATCGATTCTTCGAATACTCGTTAATCCTCGTTTCTTCCCCGATTCTCGCGTTCTTCCCGGCAAGAATTTAACACGGAGAACGCGCCGTGAGATTTGTCGCGACGGAGAATAGTAGAATCTAAGTTTAATGTTAAAGAAAAGAAAAAAATGAATAAAACAAGAATGGCGAAAAAGAGAGAGAAACGGACGGGGTAGACGAAGCGTTCAGGGGATTCGCGAATTATATGATAAACTCTATGAGGATTCGCCGCGGGAAACTCTAGCTGTGACGATTTATTTATTCTGTTGCCGAGACGACGGAGACGTTGAGAGAAAGAGAGAGAGGGAGAGAGAGAGATCGATCAGGCCGGACCCCGCGAAAAATAGAACGTTCGTAGAAGCAATATAGAGTATAGCGTAGCTTAACGTTTAACTCGCGTACGCCTACTTGTACGCGATCCGTCTACGTGTCGTGTTCTATGTCAGTGTGATGTATCTTCGTATAAATGTGATTGCTCGGACAGAAAAAAGGAAAAAAAAAAATCAACAAGAATTGTCGTGTATTTATTACATACATATCGGAGTACATCTCGTTGCTATTCGTGTACGACCGAGTATACCTTATTACGTATATAAGCGAGTCGGGTAAAAACACCTGTTGAGATCCTAAGCTACCAAGCTACTTTTCACGGGAGACATTCGCCAAGACATTTCTCATCCAATTGTCGTTTACGTAGTGATTACACCGTAAGAGACGTACGTGATTAGGGCGTAGCGCGTTTGCTTGTTGTGCGAGTATGCACTATGCAGTATTAAAGAGCGGATTATAAGCAGTTATATCGTAATCTCTAGAGATATATATATATAATCGCGAAAGTTATACGCAGAGTTTGGAATCTCGTCGGTGTCCGAATCTTGTTCATGTTATCAAAACGATAAAGCAAAAATGGGGTCCGGGGTGAAAGGCGGGTTTCGCAGAGCAGAAGTAAAAGAGGTTGTGACCATTGTGGCATTAAACTACAGCTTTCCACGCGCGGATTCCGAACACACAAGGTCGTAAAAAATCTCTTTACGCACCTACTCCCGGTACGAAGCGCGAGTCAATTCGATTCGCGAATTCCTCGCCAACGCTCGCCCCGTTAAAATATACATATATAAATATATATATATAAATATTTAAGAATGTGTCGTGGAGAGAAATAAATAAAGGAAGGAGCGAGAGAAAGTGCGAAGGCAACGGCGAAGGAAAGACGATGGGAAAAAGGAAACAGAAGTGAAAGAAGAGCGAACGAGCCGAAATTATGACGATTTTTCGAGCCGCGCGAATTCGGATTCGTTACGTTACCTTCAAACGGCAGAGTTCTGTTTTCACCAACGCGTTCCCCTCGTACCTCCTTCTGTCATATATACGTATATATTACGACGCTGTTGTTATGATTATTATTTTTATACGTTATTTTATACATTATTATTATTACTATTTTTATTTCGTAAGAATAATAATAACAATGAGTATCCTCTCTACTGTCGTGATTCAATGTTGTTACGTGAGCTGTTGTACTATATCGCGTAGCTATATCGCACAATATATTTCACCGATCTCGTTCCCTTGTATGTAAATATAGTGAAAAAAAAAAAAAAAAATCTAACGAACTGTCGTCGCCGCTGAGATACCTTGAAGGATGTTGTTCCACCGACTTCCTCGGTGGATCTCTTCTCTCATTTCAAATTTACTCTCCTGCGCGATATCGTAAGCGTGCGTGTGTATGTGTATGTGTATATGTATGGTATATGCGCGTGGGTGTGAGTGTGTGTGTATGGGCACTCGCGGTTATGTTTGTTTAAACGACCGAACGAAAATGAGGAGGAACCAATTTGTCCACACATACATTACGTAAAGATTTATTATCCCGAATATATGTATTGTACGCTTTTCTCTCGCGGAAAATTACTGACGTTCAAGACGATTTCAATTGCCGAACATAAAGTTTCATTCAAAAAGACACTAAATCTAAAACTATAAAAATCTATCGTTCGGTTCTTTCATTGGAATTTGCGCTTGAGAAGGATGAGTTGTATCTGTACTGCGATTACGCCAGTTGATCTCTTACGTTGGAATTTAATGGGCAACCGTGCACGCTTAAACAACGTGAATTAGCGCCTAGCAAATTACGATAACATATCTGCTATTCGAAAACGACATATCAACAACCAGTGGCTCGCGCTCTTTATGGTAAAATCCAAGAGATTCAACGGCTTGGAAATAATAATCCTTGGAATTACTGATAAATCTAACGTTTCGAACAAATTGATTTCAATTCGTACTTTAATTTAAAGAGGATCGACAAAAATCGCAAAAGACATCTTCGTCGAGTGTCAAGCCACATGTACAGGTCGTTCCAAACTAATCTCGGTAATCCCGCGATGTGCAGCTGTAGAACTGAGATGAAACTGAGCAGAAAAGTCATGTGTCATTTTCGCAAAATTCATAATAGTTAATGGAGAATTAATGATTTTATCTCAACTGATAAGCGCACGGTAAACGGTAGACCGGACTCCGTATGAAGAAAAATGTCTTACTTCCGGAGTTCTCCTAGAAACGATGAGCATCAACTGATTTCAACAGGCGGAGTGAACAGCGAGCGGCATGTGACAAAGAATTGTACGCTGAAAAGAATCACGCCTCTCGTTGTCGGTTGATACTCATCGTTGCTAGAAGATCTTCGGAAGTAAGCCATTTTCTTTCATACAGAATCCGGCCTACCGCTTCCAGGTCGCTCATTAGCTCAGACAAAATAATAAAGTCCTCATTAACTATTGCGGAATTTTGCAAAATGACGTGTGACTTTTCTGTTCAGTTTCGCCCGTTCCACCTGCGCATCGCGGGAACCGAGATTAATCTGAGACATCCTGCATAAATGTATAATCATTAACAATAAAGTTGTAATATTTCTTCCTCAATGAGTTTTAAAATGCATCGAAAATCCAATAGAAGAATTTATCTAATTCCAACGGAAGAGATTGAGAGCCGTAATAACGAATTGCTCTCCCCAGTAGTGCATACGAGTTTCTCCAATTTGCGGGAGAAACAGCGAAACGACTCGAGTCTCGTTTCATAATTGGAGTACGAAAGTATGTGCGCGACGCCGCGATGATTATTTGTGTGAGTCTCTCGTGTAATTCCTATTCAGCCCGTATCGACTACTCGGCCGGCGGCCGAGCAGGCTTAATTGTACGAATTGCAGATGCAATCAACGTGACTGTGTTGTTAATCGAAGCGAATTGTGCGAAGAGAATCCGTAAAACGTGCCGCGCTAAGCGCCTCGTCGATCACACGCGGCCACGTACGCTTCCGGCAAAGAAATGCAAAATAATAACGATATACGGTCGCACCGCAACTGTTACGTACAAATATCACACACCTGACAAACGAATCGGGATATCCGGCTGCTATATTTGGGCGTCGCAAGAGGCACGGTAGGATTCGTAATCTCCTGGCTGTCGATTCTCGTAAGAGGAGGTCCTGCGAAGAAGGAGGCGAATTAAGAAATTCGTAGGGATAATTACAAAATTCCCAATCATTTTTTAGAACGGGGACCGAACGACGGTTTTCTTCTTCTTCTTCTTCTGTACTTTTTGCATTTATTCTGAGATATTCTCTAGTCGCGGAACTACGATTAAATAATTTTCTTCGATGCTAATCGAGATACGGTGAATCCCCTTTTGCCTTATAGCGTAAATTAATTATGTCGTTGTACTTTATTTTCCGGAAGGTGTTGGAGAAATTACTCGGCTGCTGGTAAAACATACGGAATGATAGATCAGTATATTGAAAGCAAGAAGAAATGAAAGGGAATTCAAGTAAAATTAAATCAATCCTTAATCTCATGAAAATATAAAATGTTAATTAACTTCATAGATGAGTTCCCGTCTGTGTTATTTAATTTGCCTATTTTTTCGCAAGGAAAGCACAGCGCACAGCCATGCGGGGAGTAAAATCGTGCGAGGGAAACACGCGCGTCAAATTGAACTGCAAGTAGTATCGTCGTGCGTCATTCGGTTGTCATCGTTTTGCAACGATGCTTCCGCATTGGATATGTTATAGAAAAAAGATGAAGAAGAAGGGAGGAAGAGAGAAAGAGGAAAGGAACGCAAATTAGCGAACTATTCGTCGGCCGCTGCTATTGTGAACAGACAATAAGCAATGAAAAAAAAAAAGTGCAAAACCTTCCCTGCATTCGACACATTCAGAGGATCGATCGATCGATTGTTGTCTCGTTGGAAATCCGCCTACCAAGAAACGACATTGGCAAATACGCGATCCGTCGTTGAAATCGACAATGCGTGAGAGAGCAGACAACGTGTGTAAGGAGAAACTAGACGTTCGATCGGTTACCCAAAAAAAAAAAAAGAAAAAAACTCACCGAGGAATTTCTTCGTTAGGAAGGTATTGGACGACGCTTGTCTATGTATTTATCGTTATATTATAGTTTCAGCAGCAGCCTCTCGCGCTCGTTGTAAAATCGCAGTCTGTAAGTCTGTACCTATTTAACGTTGTCGTATCGTTATATCGTAGATATCTTAACAAGCTGGTGTATGGGTCCGACTTTCATGCCTGTGTAGTAATCGAGGGAAAGAAGAAGAAGAAGAAGAGGAGGGGGAGGAGGGAGAAAAAAGAGAGATTTAACGACGCGCTTATCTTATAGAGCGTATTTCCTTGCTTTTAGGTGTTATCATACATATAGTGCGCGATTAAATATCACCGGAAATCAAATAACTCGCATAGAACCTTCTCCACAAGCAAAGGCAGTTAAAGGAAGTTAAGAGAGGAGAGAGCCGCACTAGTTTCTATATATATATATATTTTTTTTTTTTTGCGCGCGTTTTCGAATGCGTAACGCCGGCACCGAGAATCGCCAGTCGAATTTCGCTTTGAGATTGTACCCGAATTGTTGAGGCTTGCGCGAGACACGTAACGCGATTACAACCAAACCGACTTCTATATATTAAGCGTATTAAGATCACAGAATAAATATGGTCACAAAGTATATATCATCGGTGGGTCGCATAAATTAACGCGATAGATAAGAGGTATTCGCGTCAGCAAAGTAACGGATTCGTTGTTAACTATTTAATGTTTATTCTGACGTCTATGTGTATAATGTGTCTATGTGTACATGAGAAGATATGTTATGTCGAATAAATAAGCTGAATGATCTCTAAGATCCCTAAATATATCATCGCAATCCTCCTGGCATGATTAAATATACTGAGAAAACGTTTGAACGATTCGTTGTAATTCTTTCATAATTATTAGGCATTTCGAAGACAGAATTTAGAACTAGAGTAACTTCGCTTTGCGTAGGTTCGAGTTTCGATGCAACAAGCATGCAAACATGATCTTTAGGGCCACTCGAAAATTACGTCACGCTAAATTTGGGAATCTTTATCCCTTCTCCTCATTCCTTCATCACAAAATATTTGCCCTCTTCCAATATCATGTGATGTGTGAAATAAACCTCCAATGCAGAAGAAAAAAATAGCTTATAACCACATTATAGGTAATAATCATTAGACTGCTACTATCTTTTTCCAAAATACTAGTAATTTTCAGGCGTATAATATCAAACTTGATTTTATTAATTAATTAATTTTGATTAGTAAAAATTGTGTTTAAAAAGAAAATAAAGAAAAAGTAGTGTTAAAAAAAAAATACATATATATAAGAATTACCATTTTGTTTATTAACACAAAACCATGTCAAGACTGAAGAATTTTCACCAAATCAACCAAATGTATCATGAATGCGAACAAAGTGGGTAAATATGCGCGTCCATATTTACAAACTATGTCATTCAACGTGACGTTCCTTGGTCTTTACTCCTCCTCCCCTCTCTGCAATTACAGACTGTCACGCGAGCTAATAGACCCCCCCCCTCCCCCTTCGTGATGTAAGGTAATTGTTAAGTAGCCTCTCATACATATTTTTCATGGTTACAAAGAAAGACGACAAGATTCCTACATAACCTTTTTCATGTTTATAATATCGGGAATTTAACTCAATTTGGAATTATATCGATTTCGAGCCATATTCGAACGAAACTTTCGAAGTTATACCGATTTTCATTCCAATCAAAATGTCGATGCTCCATCGTTATAACCTCGGAACTTATTAGCATCACTCTGAACAGAGAGAAACCTGTCTAAACAGTCGCGTACTTTTCTTATGTCACTTTCTAATACTTGATCTGTTATTTCTTAAATGATGGATAACATTAAATGCTTTTCTTTTTACCTGTGTCGATCTTACGAGCATCATTAACAGGATCTCAGGATCTCGACAGAAACGATCGCGGTGAGATTCAAAATACCTAACGAACTCCTTCGCTAGCAACAGTGGCGACTCGTAGCGGGCACTTTGGTACTAACAATAACAAATTTGCCAGACTGACAGTGCAACTAACCGCTTAACTGGTGCCATCTAACGGTGTCGCGACCTTACGAGCTGCTATCGTTTCTATCGACAAATTGAGGTCGTGATGTAGCTCAATGGCAGGTCAGACGGGCTTCATTTTTTCAAGTGACGTAACTCAACGACGGATTGGGGGCAAACCTTTTTTTACTTTTCCGTAATACAGCTGAACGATAATTGACTTAATAGTATCGATTTAGAAATTTATCGTCGTGAAGATCGGCCGAATTTTAATGTATCCGGAAAATAACAGATTTCTTAATGAGAGGAGAATCGAGCACACTGATTTACCTGTCAAAGGTCATCGTGTCTCTACTTCCATGCCACCGTTGACACACACGTTGACAGCTGCTTAACCTCGTGGTTCTTTTCTCCCTTTTCGGGCGTTATCTTCCGTTATCAATAGCGGGTAATACACCGCAACGATAAAGTCCCGCTTCGTGACATAACGGAGGAAGATAATGCGAGCTATTGTATTGGAAACTAATGGAAATCGCAGAACATAACCTTGCGCGTACCAATGACAGCACGTTTTGAGTTTGGCAATAAGATTATCGTAAGATCACGTAACGAAAACTGACGGAAATCATAGACATGATTAAGGCAATTTTGGTATTCAACAACCATGGGAAACCCCGTCTCTCGAAGTTTTATCAGTACTTTGTAAGTATGCGTTATAACTGTTCACTCAGATCTCACCTGTTCGGTGTCCGCCAAATGTCTTGAGTTATTTAAAAATAATGCAATTTATATCGAAATTTATATCGAGTGTGTGTCGCTACGATCCACAGTGTTTTCACACTAAAACACTCGTAAGTGAATAGAAGACTATGATATGCACGATAAGCGTAGCGGATTTACACAATGAATCAATTTTCTGCTTCAGAACGAGGATATGCAGCAGCAGATAATAAAAGAAACATTCCAACTCGTCTCGAAGAGAGACGACAATGTGTGTAATTTCTTGGAAGGCGGTAGCTTGATCGGTGGATCCGATTACAAACTCATCTACCGGCACTACGCTACCCTTTACTTTGTGTTCTGTGTTGATAGTTCAGAATCAGAATTAGGAATCTTAGATCTGATACAAGTCTTCGTCGAAACACTGGACAAATGTTTTGAGAATGTGTGCGAGCTCGATCTCATTTTCCACGTGGACAAGGTTCATTATATACTCAACGAATTGGTGATGGGTGGTATGGTTCTCGAAACCAACATGACTGAGATCCTCACGAGGATTGAGGATCAAAATAAATTAGAAAAGCAAGAGGTAAGTACGGCGTCGCATCGTTGCAGCTCCGAAACCATCTTAACTGTGATCCGTGTATTCGACCATCATGAGTCTCTCTCTTGAATGTACGTCTCTCTTTTTAGCGCGTCCTATTGAATATTTTACGTTACAACTACGAATGTAACAATAATAGCGTTGATCACAGTCAGGATTGTCGTCGACCTGTGTCTTACGGTGCGGAAACTTTTACGAGTTTTCACGCTTAAAATTCACATCCCACTTCATCAAATAGAACGCGTTTCGACTGCTGTAGTATCGCCAACTTTGCAAATATATGTTTACTTTCTCACTGGGCTTGAAGAAAAGTAGCATCAACTGCCCCCGCGCAGTCTGTTGAACGCTAGCTATGCATGCAACGCGATCGAACGATCTTTAGAGCGAACTTGATGTAGCGCTAGATAGAACTGATCGACGTAACATCAATTTTAGGGGACTTACAAATCCGGACGATCTTGCTCACCCCGTCCGTTTGTCCTTCTGGGGCCCCCTCCTTAAGTAAATCGAGCAGTAGCAAATTGGGCCACTTTGTACTATTTCATTTTCTTGCATACACGATGTGTATCTGTGATGCGTGATTTTTTCTTTTCTTTCACTTTTATCTCTCACCAGTGACTCGAAAGTACATGAAAATTCCTGGTAGCTTCGCAAAAGAAAAAAAAAAAAAACAGAATGACAGCGTTCGTAACACGGCATGGCGACGCAATTAATGTTTTTGTAAATGTCCGCTCCATTAATGAGTGCCTTAATAATATATGTAATACGTATCGCAATGCTATGAGAATAATAAATATCGTCACATTTGTGTAGCTATCCGTCATTTGCCTCCGCTCCTATGCTAAATCGAAGCTAGCATTCATTTAAAATCCTCCACTATTTTCGTCCGTTTTTTTCCGCTTCTTCCATCCGTATGTGGTGTGTGCAGGCGGGAATCACGGCAGCGCCGGCACGTGCTGTCTCGGCCGTGAAGAATATGAATATACCGCAACAAATAAAGGACATGAAGCTGCCTGACTTGCCGCAAGCCATAAAAGACCTCAAATTCTGACCAGCCGTTACTTCGTTGGCTCCCAGCTGACTGGTCTCTTCTGTCATCCCGAGTGTAACTGACACCATCACCACCACCACCACCACCACCACCGTCGCCGCGCCGAGGACACTTTTCCCTTCCCTTCAAGCAAGCGAGAATGCACCAATGCTGCCTGCTACCTCCGCGTATATCCCGTCACAACGATACCAAGGTTGAAGGCCACGGATGAACCACTACCTGACAGTATCTTCCTTGAGCTATGGTTTATATGAATAGAGAAATTAATCGGAGAGAACGAGAGGGAAAGAGAAAAAAATGCCTATATATATATACACTCACATATATATATGTGTGAGTTGAGTCCTGAGAAAATTTATATGTACAAAAAAAGAGAGAAAAGAAATCAGGCAACCGTAAGGATGATCCTTACAATTTTATACGTAAAAAAAACGCTAGAAAGTACGTGTGTATAAAGAAGAGATACTCAAATTTACGAATTCCGCGCTATGTAATATCAGTTTTTTTTTTTCACTTTTTCGAAATAGTCTAGTGAGATCCGTCTTGCGTGAGGAACACATTCACCGGAAATGCAAAGCACCAATGTGTTGGATTGTAACAAGAATATATTTAATGCAAAGCTAGCGGTGTTATATTATTTCCCGTTTCTTAAAAATTATTTTCTCACTGTACAATAATAGCGTAAATCCTAAATTTCTCTTATATCGTACTATTATAGCTTAAAATTACCTTAAATTGTACCTGGAATCTAATTTCTAACTTAACTGATTGATTATATTAGAAATCTGAAATTCAATATACTACAAAGTATATAATACACTTATAAAATCTGTGTAAAATATCTTTAGTAATATTAGTACTTTCTTAAAATTTCACGGTTTTATTGTTAACAACATTGCTACCTGTAGTGAAATATTTAACTTAAAAAAAAAGTCGGTTTATACACAGAAAGTAATTGTAGAGATGGATTAAATTTAAGGTGAAATCAAGGACACTATGTTCTAATACGACCAGGATCACTTCCTCGATATGGCCATTTCATTTCTAAGAGTTGTCCATATGTAACCCATTCCTTTTTCCGTAAGTGGAGGTGGATAAGGCGTGTTCTTCAGTTTGTAATAATCCGACGGAGCGTGCATCACGAATTCCATGCACTCTAATTTCCGTGGCAAATCCTCCTCTGGTCCGATTATGTATGTTTCAGGTGAGAATCCTTCCTCTGGTGGAGGGCTGAAAGACATCACTCAATGTTGACGTATTCACATATATTGGAACATTGTATAAAAAGCATTAAACGTGGTCTACAATGGGCAGTAGGAGTATGTTTGCAAGAAGTAAGAGTGAGAAATTAACGAATCATAACCAATCATATACTCCTTACATTCGAATATGATTGGTCGATTTTTTACTCTTCTTTCTACGCTTAAAATATGACAAAACGAGGGATCACCTTGCCGTAGTCGGCAATAACCAGGTAACAGCGGCACTTTTTTCACAATACTGATCTATCAATAAGCCACGTATCTGAGCATAATAAATACCCCCATCTATATCTTGCATCGATATTACATCACCAACTTGGAAATACGTTCCTTTGTAGAATACAAAGTTACTGGTGACCGGAGTTGCAGTAGCTGTAGGTGCTTTCACAGGCTGTAAGCAAATTTCAACGTGAGTAACTGCATATCTACATGTCCCACATTCTGTACGTTTAATAATAATAATATAAATAATAATAAATATATAGAAAGTACACAATCTACTAAAACTTTGTAACTTGTAAACTTCATTTTTTCAGCAATCGATAACTAGCTTCTGGGCAGATTGGGAAGTCGAGAAGTCGCGTGGGAACGTACGAGCTTCTTCGCTTTCTCTCACCGTTTTCTTGAACAAGTTCCGACGACCTTTACCCTTCGGCACCACTTTGTGCGGCCCGGAAGACTTCGAGTTGCAATATCTCGTTATCCTCGTGCTTCTCCTGGTAGGCTTCAGCGCGTTCCCGCTCTTGTCTTCCTCGTCCGTCTTGGGACACGCGTTTGCTTCGGCATTCCGCTCGTCCTCGAGGCAGGCGTTGCACAGGTTACCGGCGTCGGTGGAATGCCAGAGCGGGGTCTCGCGGGTCCCGCATCTCGTGCATTCCGGCTTGTTACCGAGTGGCATCTGACAACTACTATCCTCGCTACCGTTCGCGTCGAACGGCGATTCACGGAAAGCGGGAATAAGCGTAGGCTGCCGAGTCTACCGTCAGATCCAACACACAAAATCCTAACCTCACCGCATGTGTTATTCGCGTGCACGCGCGTTCGCGTCGTCGTTTTCCAACAAGCCGGTCAATTTATCGCACGTATGTCATCAGCAAATCATACTCGCGGATATTCTAGTGGATTTCTCATCGTCATGAATACGCTCGTACGTTTGGATCTTCGTTTCATCTCTTCCGCTCGTTTTCTAAACAGTCCGAGTATATTTACACCTCTCTCACACCTTCAACGCGGAAAGTGCACTCGCAGTAGCGTAGCTAAAACGAACGGAACTGTACGGTTCGAACATGCATTTAGTATAAACTCTATAAAGATTTAGTTACATATCTATATGTGTACTTTAAGATTAACAAACTTTTCATTAATCGTTATAAAATAATCGTTCGCGCGTCTATTGCACGTTTCATATAATATTTACCGTAATTAGACCGTCCACCGTAACGATAATTCGTCAATTTTTATCTAGCCAGGAATTTCCCTTATTTTCCGAGCAATTGCATTCCTCAAACCTCAAAAACATCAATCGACCTTAAACGAATGTCGTGAAATTTCTTATCTATAAAATGCAACGCCGCTCGACTGCCGGCTCGACTCCGTCGCTCATCAATTCCTATTTCCGGGGAAATGTTGACAATAACACGTTTCCTCGACGTTTTCTCATACTATCACGCGTGTGATCGCAAGGTACCACTTGGCAGTAGCGCGCAAAACGCCGTTACGTAACACAGAGCTCACGTTATCCCTAGCGGGATGTAATAAAAAATTTACAACAGCCAGGCGAGTCACGGCAAGTGCACGATTGCCGCGCGCACAATTACGAAAATACCCGTTTCGCTCGCAGCTTCGGAGCGAGAGGAAGGTGTGAGCAAAAAAAAAAAAGTAGACGTTTTCGCGGCGTTTATACCGCGCGTTATACGTCTCTGTAATATCGATCCGGCCGGTGGACATGCGTTTAGCGCCTTTAACTTCATTGTGACAGGTGCCCTGTCCGGGGTATCCTGTTCCGAGTGTGTCTCGTCGGCAAGGAGCACTATGACCGTAATAAATAATGTGACATCACTGCGCGACGTCTAGCTCAGAATCGCGGCCCGACCGACCGACGACGACGAGAAATCATGTACCCCGTGCATGTTTGCCGATAGAACAACGAAGTCACCGCGCGAGAGCTGTCTACTAGTGTCTGGAACATGTGCCTTTGCTACGAGTGAGTACCAAAGAGAGAGAGAGAGAGAGAGAGAAGAATACGCGCACGATAATTGTTCGTAAAACGAAGGACGAGAAATTCTCGCGGAAATTGTGCCTCCCGCGTGTAAACACGGGCGGAACAATTCGTGGATAATTGAGGCGGAGAGTGACGAGGCAGAGACTCATCGCGAGTGCGTAATCGGCGAGAGCGACGTGTACGCGAGAGCGACGATTCCTGTCCGCTTGATCTCTCCTTTATTTATCTTTGCCCGGTAATTTAATGAGAGGACTCACTGGCTCGCGTTAACGGATTATTAGATGTGACGGCGGCGATCCCACGCGAAGTGTAACGGATGAATTGTTACGAAGTAGCTATTTTCGCATACAGCCAGGCGATTAATAATCGGCGATATTAATAGATATGTACGTGTATTTTCGAGTCGTTCAACCCCCCCCCTCCCCTCCACCTCCTTCCGTGGTAGTCCCGACGCGCTTGTTTTCGAGTTCGCAGAACGAACGCGAGTCCTAGGTGAAACGAGAAAATCATGACGACGTCCCGATGACGAGAAAATGACTGTAAACACTCGCTTTTTGCTCGTGACTCGATCACTTTCTAAGTCGTTTTCACGTCATTCTGACGTTATCGTGATTTTCCGTTCCACCTGGCATCCTAATCCGGCGAATATTGATCAACACTAAAGCCGACCGGTGCAGCTGGTATCCTTAATTTTTCGAATATTTTTTTTATCACTCGTAGGTGCGCATTGCATAGATAATTTTAAGCAGACGGTTCACGGTAATATCTGCGAAGTAACAAAATCACGATATCGCGAAATTTAAAATTATACATTTGAATTAACGGTACAATATATTTCTCACATATTACTCTTGTATTGTACTGTACGCGTTTCTAATCGTAGAGCTGATGATATCTAATCGCGTTTAATATCCTGACGCATCGCCCAGGAGAAATAACGCGCCGTTTGCCTTAGGAAATTATTGTATATTCGTGTATAAAATATGTAACATCGTGCGCGTCTTGGGAACGTTACGCAACGTATTCCATTTATCGCACAATGTCACGGTTTCAACGTCGAATACGTTGTTTGCTACGTCGGAAGGAGAGAGATGTTTATCCGTTTATCTGATTATTAATGCTACACGTCTCGCAAACATTTGCGGGCTGCAACGAGTTCTTTTTTTACTCGGCGATAACAGTCACGGACATAACGGTGTACTAATGTTTATGCTCATTCGCATAGATACAACAGATAAATACAATCGATAGCTTCAATGTACACGTCAGCATTTGCGATGGAACTTTCACTGTTACTTAAGTCAGGGAAGGGGGGGGGGGGGGTTTTATATCATTCCTTATACGAGTGATATCTCTGATTGCGAACGTTTTTCGCGTTGAATTCAACTACTCGTGGGAGTCTCGCGATTCCCGAAGAATGAAACAATTCTCGTTATTAAAAGGGTAGCCGGAAAATTCCTCATAAGCGCGTAATATTATTTAATATTGAGTAATATTTCTGGAATGTTAATAGATGGTTATATGTCCGCTCCTAGTAATAGTTGAAAAATAATATGATTTAATGTTATTGTAATATTATATATTTTTTAAAATATTCAACTCTATGTGTATATATAATATATGTAATTGTAACTTTTATATTTCAAATATATCGCAATACCAATTGTTTTATTATATAAATAAAGTCGACAGAATTTTGTGTAAAAATACGTTTTATGCCAAACAAAATTATACATATATATATATATTTTTTTTTCTACATTATTATTTTATTTTTTCCTAATATTTTAGAACATTTTTATAATATACCAATAATATTATGTGGAATATGAAGTGGAATATAACATCAACAGAACATTCTTATAATATTAAAAAATATTACATATAACATTCTTATAATATTATAAGTATATTATTTTAATATTGATAGAATAATATTTATATAATAATATATAGTCTCGGAATATTACGTGCTTATAAGGTTGATACTCGGCAGATTCTCCACGATGCTGATAATTACGACGAAATGGCGAACATTCGGCCAATGGGACGTACCCACGGTACGCGTGTACCGCGTACATGTATACATTCCGTTCAGATTCGGTAGGCGAGCAATTACAACGGAGAAATGAATGCGAATCGATTGAAAGAGGGTATGTAGTACGCGTAATGACGGCCAATGCCAAGGCTGTTGTTTGACTTTTAGAAAACTTACTCCACTTGCTACCTTACGTGTGCCCACCTGTTGTAGAAAAGTTAGTCGATTCGGAACACATACATTATTGAGAAACACGTACATGCACGTTTGCGAGCACTTGAAAAGTGAAGGTTAAACCGGCCCGTGGCTCATTACTCGACATTGCTGTGTAACAAGCAACCACTACTAAGACGGCTCTGACGGAGGAAACGTACGTGAGACGTACCTACGACACCACATTCGTGACAATTTGAACTACCATCGAACTGGCTCGTGTAGTCATCGTCATTCCGAGCACACACAGCACCGTCGGCCTCGGTTCTCTAATCAATTACGGCTCCGCTTACAACGATATCAATGCGATCGCCGTTATCCTTATCTAGAGTAGCGTGGACGTCGGGAGAGTCGCACTGGGGAGTCGTTAAAGAGCGGCTCGGCCGCTCTGCCATAAAGTGATTGACACCGGCGATGATTGACTCTGACAAGTGTGCGTGACAGCTGATTAACGATTAACGGTTTGCGTCTTTGCAGCTAAGAACCCCGTTAACTTGAAAGAAAAAAAAAAACAACAAAAAGAACATGACTGCCATAGGCGACGTGCAAGCCTTGCAGACTCTCACAGTTTACACCAGCGATATAAACAGCGTCGACTTCGCCGGTGATTGCGTGCTGGTAACGGGATCCGGGTAAATATCGGTTATCGATAGGCAATTTCGCGGTGCAGCGAATTGCGCTCTCACTCTCTTCCTCTTTAATACGCAGAGACAAGCGCGTCCGGGTTTGGAAATGGCAGCCGGGCACCGGCTACGCGGAGGCTTACTTCTCGCCCCTGATGGGGCACAAGTACGGCGTGACTTCGGTGAAAATCAGCCCCCAATCCACCATGCTAGCCACGTCCAGCATAGACGGTACCACGTTGCTTTGGAATTTACGCGTAAGTTGAGAATGACGTTCGGAGCAAAACGAAAGTCACGATAACGTCGAAATGGCAATAAGATGACTTCCAGTTTCACTTCATTGTCATGACCGGGAAATTGATGAAATTTGTTTCGTCGTCGCAGACGGGGACGAAGATACACACCATGGTTCAAGTGGGCGGCGAAGCGGTGAGAGTATGTAGATTTTCGCCGGACTCGACGTTACTCGCGACCGCTGGGGATAACGGGCAGGTCTGTATCTGGGATCTGGTTCACCGCAATCTAATCAGGTAAGATTGCGTTGGTATGACTTCGCGTTTTTTTTATTTTTTTTTTTTGGAAGAGGGTTTGGCAGGTTGAGTGCCATGCGCTGATTTCCATTGATCGTACAAACGTCTGACTGATGATTAAATCGCTGAAGCTACAGTAAATAAATATAATTCGGGATGTATGTATCTTTGGTTTTATTTCATTGGCTCTTTGTCGGCCGTACAGCCTACTTGTGCGTTACCCGTTACTTTTAAAGATAACGCTTTACTTCCTAACTCTATAAAATATTACATGTAAATGTACGCGTAGATAGAAGAAGAAAGATTTTAACGTGATACAAAATCTTTTTTCGTCAACTTAATCTTTTCTCTTCTGAATAGCTCGACATCTAAACGTAATGCTTTACGGGTTTGTAAAGATACATATAACACGTTACTTGTAACGAGCAAGGAGCAACGCAATTACTGTCAACCCTGCTATTTTATAACTAACAACGGTGATATGCAAATTGTGAAAAAAGTTATAAATTTTAATATAAATTTTTTTAATTTACTACTGGAAATGTTATGTTATTGCTTGTATATTATTACTTTTAAGAACTTTTTCGACAATGTATGTAACTCAACAAAACGTAGTAATATCACAGTACCGGTCATTGGTGACCCTCAGGGCATTCAATATATTAATAGAGGATTTAATAGAGGAGCTCTCGAGTGTAACAGTGGTGCGTCTTTAATGTTTTCGATCACTTTTGACAACCGTCGATCTCAATTCTGGCTTGCAGATGCTTTCAAAAACACGAGGGTGCCGTGCAGAGCCTGTCCTTTTCGCCGGACTCCTGCTGGCTGATCACAACGTGTACGTTGGGAGTCCTGAAGCTGTTCTCCACTGCCGAACTGATCGACACTTGTACCTCTAGCAATCAAGACGTCACGGAACTCGCTTCGATCGACGATGCTCACGACATGGGAGTGGTTTGCTGCGACTTCTCGAGTTTTCAAGAAGTCACGTGTACGCAAAACATCGTAAATACGCTGACAAAAGATCATTTCGAACGACTCAGATGTTATGTCCAACACAGCACAGACATCCAAGAGAGGTCCCAAAGACGTCCAGAGGACGCCCCTCCGTCCTAAGGACGTCCACAGGACCTCCATCGGATGTGCTGTACTGGATGAAACTGATTGAGAAAGAGCTCGTGACCTTTCTGATCGGTAAATAATTAAGTTTCTCAAATACTTAATAATTACTGAATGCTATAATTCACGTATATTATATATTCTTTTACCTTGTAAGTAAATTAATTTTCTCACAGTTCACCCATTCTCGTTAACGATAGATAGTGATAACCCAGAAAACATTGACTAACAGTAACATAAACAATCCGTAATCGGTAGCATAAACATCGAAATAATAACGTCAATGTTATTATTTCCCACTCAACAATGTAAATGCAATATAACACGCGTGTGTTGTGTAACAGTTACATTATTGAGTGGGAAGTTGTAACGTTGATTCGACGTTACTGATAGTTGATTGTTTACCGGGAGATAATTACGCTTGTGCAGGTAACGAGCCGTACACCAAACTTTATCAGCTGGTAACGTGCGGCAACGATCACGACGTGAAACTGTGGGAGGTCACAGTGAGCCAGAATAAATGCGAGGCCCAACCTTCCACTGCCACCGTACAGCTTTGCAGAGTGATGGAAAAGCACAGCAGTGCCTTAACTTGCGTCCGTTTCAGCAGCAACGGATTATACATTGCCAGCTGTGGCCTCGACAAAACGGCAGTAATTTGGGAGACGGTGAGGAAAACTCGCGCGAAAAACTCACCCCCCCCCCTTCCCCCTCCAGTCTGCAGTGTACAGACAATATACATATTAATGTCCGATTCAATTTTAGAGCTCGGGAAAAGTCATGTCGATAGTGGCCGGTCACAACAGGTACGTCGCTTGCTGCGCTTTTTCGCGCGACGGCAACCTATTAGCGACAGGTAATATCCGATTCTCCGAAGAGACGCGTGCATTCTATCGAGATAACTGACTCTCTCGATGACGATTGCAGGCTCCAACGATAAGTCGGTGATCGTGTGGGACTTGACGGGAAACCTAAACGTCGACTCCGAACTGTCGAGAGTTGGCGCGAAGTGGTTCGTGAATGATCCAGAAAAGGTAAAGCCCGCGAAAAATCACGTCCCGAGAATGCATTAACCGTGACACTGTCCGTTCGCAGGACGACGCGCACGAGCAGGACGTGATGAGAAACGTCGAGACGTTCGCCAACGAGGTGAGATTGATTCAAAGACTGGAGGAGCACAACGGGGCGGTGAACAGCGTCGCCTTCCACGGGAATAATCTTTTGGCTTCGGCTTCAGGGTTAGCCTCCGTACATCCGCGATCCCCGAGGCAATCAAATAAATAACGCCTTTTTGTCGCTTTCAGGGATAAACTGGTGCGCATATGGAGCGTGGTGACGGAAGAGGAGGACGGGGAGGAGGCGATCAAGATTCAGGAGAAACCTTTCAGTCCGCTCGACGGTCACACCTACAGCGTCAACTACGTGGAGTTCAGTCCGTGCGGCACGATGCTCGCCTCCTGCTCGCTCGACGGAACGACTCTGGTTTGGAACACAGAGGTAAATGTCACATCTATAACGGCGCGATCTATTTTTGACTCGTCTTTCACGGGAATTCTTGCCGGCATCAGATCGGCGGCCAGGCGAAGTCTTCATTCGTCAATTCGGGAACGGGCATCCGAGTGTGCCGTTGGTCACCGGATGGCGTGAAAATTGCCACCGCCGGGGACGACGAGAAAACGACGTTATGGGACGTGGCGACCATGGATGAGCTGCAGTACGTACGGTAGTCAATGTAAAATAGAATAAATCAATATTGGGTTATTATGACATACATATACACACACTATTATGACATACGGCTATTATGACACACACACCGCTCATATAAAGAGGAGATGACTTTCCTTACAATGTTGACCTCGAAAGTATCCTGTAGTAGTCATTATCGTGGTCTAAATCGCATGCCCAGAGCGAATTATGAGTCGTTATTGCATAAAGAAAAAGCTCACCAGACAGCGCAGTGTTCAACATTGGGACACAAGATGTCTTAAAGACTTCTTTAAGGCGTCTTTAGGAAGTTTTTAAGATGCCCTACGTTTCGATTCTAGACATTGTGCTCTGGTTAAAAAAAAAAAAAAATCGCTTTTTTCAATTTCTGCTCGGAAAGAAAAATCCGTGGAAAAAATTGAAAAAAAAAAGCCGGATTCTTTCCAAGTCTTAAAAATTATACATTATGCTACCCAAGTCTTTAAAATGATACATTATGCTTTAAAATGATACATTATGCTACCCCGTGATTAACAGTCACAATAATCGCTAGGCAATGTTACAGTGTCTTCGAGGGACATGCTGACGCGATATCGGCCATCGCGTTCACGCACGATTCCCGATACTTGGTAACCGCTTGTAACGAGGGCACCTGGCGGCTCTTCGATACCCTGGACGAGAAGAACGGCGGCGAAGCGTTGATGGTTTGCGACGCTAGTCACGATCTGGGCGTTCAGGGATGCGACTTCAGCCCCACTTCAAGCTCCGCGATGTGCAGTGCGTGCAGAAGAAATCTCCTTCTATCTAATCATTGTCTCGTAACGACCTAACTAATCAACCTCTCGATAGCGATAAAATCGTAGCATGTTAAGCGAGAAAAATTAATCTAGATTTCCCGATTCGTTAGCCAATTAACAAAAATCCATTGTCAAAAAGTAATCTTCTCTAAAAGTAAATTTCTCGGGAATTCACCTGTGATGATCGACGACAAACACCAACTGTTTACAGCCAGGGACTCGGACATGAACGTCGACCAGCAGATATATCTCTTGGCGACGTGCGGCAACGATTCGCTGGTGAAACTATGGCACGTAATTATTTCGAACGAGCCACCTCCCGATCCGGACAGCATCGGAACGAGCGACACCGGGACGCGTTATAAGGAGAAGAAATCTTTGGCCGGGCACGGTGGAAACGTAATGTGCGTCCGTTTCTCGCCTGTCCACGGGGAAGTTTTAGGCAGCGTCGCGACGGACAGGACGGCTCGTATATGGAGCGTGGTGAGTAACAAAGACGATCGCTTTTGAGAAGAACTATGAGGATACTATACGTGTTATACGAGGATCGATGTGTTTTCAGTTTTCCGGAAGTTGCCTGTACGTCTTGGAGGATCACGACAGTCTTGTTACGTCGTGCGCATTTTCCGAAGATACGTCTCTCTTCGCCACAGGTCTCGGGACTTTTTTGTTTTTGCTTCTCGGGAGGCTGTTGATACAAAATTATGCAACGCAGATCTGCCAAATTATATTATATAATCTGCTTTTCTGCTCTGTATTATTTTTTATAATTAACGATCATATTTCTAGGTGCGTTGGATAAGACTGTCCTGGTTTGGAAAGTGCCGCAGCAATTAGTGTCACAAAGTAATCTGATTGATAGTCTGAGAAACAAAAAGAAAAGGGTTGGTCATCATTCTCGCAAATATGAATATATAAATAGGGATACAGTGGTACCATGAAAGTATCGATATTAATATTGAAGTGGATATCTAATCAAGAGTATCGATATCACTGTGATACACAGTATCACAATAAACATATCAATACCGATATTGGAAATTTAAAAAAAATTTTAAATTAGAGTAAATGTAAAGATCATGGAAGTGTTTGTCTTACAAACTACTTTTAAAGATTTCCTACGTCCACGCACAATTATCTTACCATGATATAAAGATACTTTTATCTTTTACACTAGACTTCCTACGTGACTTCCTTTGTAACATGAAAAAGAATTTGTTAAAGCCCCTGTGCCCTCGGCGGCAACAGTGCCATCATTGGCATCACTGGTCCTCGGTATGACTGTTCTTGTTTGATAATGTCAGAAGCGAGAAATCGCATGTCAAAAATGATTGTGGTATATGTGGGAATAAAAGAATATACGCACAAAACGATACTCCTGATCCAGTGACCGATTCCGCACACTTGTAAAATATCTGGACGCTTTCCTTTTACTTTAGCAATTAATAAATAACCATAAAATTAACGTAACAGAAATCATGAGAAAAATAGGTTGAAAATGTGAATTGTATGTTACATTAATTTACATAAAATAAAAGTACATGATATCCTGAAGATGAACTGAATGAAAAATTTTAAAAAAAGATATTCGGAACAAAATAGTATGTTATGGGTATGAATATCAAGAGAAAATATCAATACAAAAATACTCGGTATTGATAAATATCGAAATAAAAATATTGATACCAGTATTATATCAGTAGTATTTTGTAATACTATGATAGGGATGTTGTCATCCCTACATGCAAATATTCGAAATGCGTATAATAATATTTAACGACAACGCCTGGTTGTTTAGGTGACGGATTGGAATGTGCACGACACTTTGAAATGGCTAAACGACATCGAGTTATCCAGACTGTCCAGGAAAGTGCTTCCTCTGGGATTGACTGGGCGACATTTATTATCCATATCGGAAAACGAGCTGATATCTAGATTAGATATCGATAACGACGAAGAGGTCAGTATGGTGTAGTTTATCATTACGTTGTATTTTATCGTTTACTAATTATTTACTAAATAGCTCTTTTACGAAACTAATGAATCACTGCAGGCGGTGGAGACATTGAAGAAGCAGTTATATTGGCTGAAGCGTGAAGATTACAACGTTACGGAAAATATAGACGAATCTGAGATTCCCCACGAATTCCTGTGTCCCATAACTCACGAAATAATGAAGGAACCCGTGCAATGTTCAGGTAAAAAAATATTCTCTCTCGTGAATAATTTCTTATAGAAGAAAAATATTTAAAACTTCTTACAGAACATTTATTTCTCAGTCGAGGAAATAGCAATTTGTTTAACTCAGTTATGGCCAGTAACAATTATTAATTGTTAAGTCATTTGTTTTATATTTTTATTTTTATTTTTTTAGTAAAACGCCAAACAACATACACACGAGACAAGAATATATAAAAATATCTAAAAAAATATCTAAAAAACTTGATCGGTGATTATTTGTAGATGGATTTACCTACGAGAGGGCGGCTATAAACGAATGGTTCCTGTGCGGCAAATACAGCAGTCCGATGACGAATGAGCCCTTGCACGACACTTCCTTCACTCCGAACATCGTTCTCAGGAACGCTATACTGACCCTACTCCATGGAGAAGGACCGCAATAATGATCGAAACTTACGCATCGCATTGCAATACGAGAAGAGAGAACCAGAGAATACTACACGCATGTGTCGGCAACTTGCGACACGTGATAAACGATTTTATTCGTTTGACGTAACGATATTCGCTCACTCGCAAGAATCAAAAAGTATTCCCAGCGAGAAATGAACATCGAATCGACCCGTCAAATCGCTGCCAAATCGACACCGAGACGATTCGAAATTACATCGAATCGACGTGATCGATTTGACGGCAATTTGACGAGTCATTTCTCGCTGAGTTTGAACGTCAGCGTAGATATAACCAATCGAGACCAATTAGGCAAAAGTACGAGTGATGGAGCGATAATTGTATAACTGAACCGTCAAGGAATACAGTTTATGAAGAGACGTTGCGATTCCTGAATTTTACGCAATTATGAAATCGGAATTATTGTCACGTACGTGACTCTATTCAGGGATGGCGCGTATACAATTAATGCTGTTGTAATTTTGATCTTATCAGTATGGAAGAAAAAGAGAGATGAAACGATCTTATCAGTATGGAAGAAAAAGAGAGATGAAACGAATATCTAGAGAGGAATATTATAAAAAAAAAAAAGATTTCCGACACACATCCGACGATACGGTGCGTGTACTATACTCAAACAATTCCAGATACCTGATGCAAAGCAACAGTACAAGTTTACGAAAATTTATTGACAATCCTTGAGGTTACGGATAGTGGAAGTGTTGGTCTAAGTATCAATATTACGGTATAGCCGAACGTATATATACGTATATATAGATAGAAGTATCGGAGATATATCGGATTTTATATTGGTTCTACACGTAAGCGGGATTTACCGAGTCGACCGCTCTCGACCACTTCGCAAATGTGGCGTGCGTCTTGACTACTCTAGCATCTCGCATTTCTCAAATCTTTTATATAATTCCAATAACTCGTCTTTTCGTTAAACATTCGACCGGGTCCCATAGGGTTCACCGGCGATTTTATAAAACGTTCTCCTCGAAGTACCAAATATATCAAATAGTAATAATTTCGAATCTCTAAGATTGTATCGACAGGGTTAACTTTGCACGGGACGAAGAATTTAGGACTGTTTAGTGTCGAGGTAAGCGGATTCCCTGAAGGTCGTTGAGTATTACTCTAGATGCTAAACGAGCCCTGAGACCATTTTTACGATGGCGCAAAGTTGCAAAGTTTTTATCCCATCTCACAGTATTGAGACTTTTAAATGAGAAGCGGCTGGAAACCAAGTTTTCAGTTTAGCAATTAATGAATAATGAAGCGACTGAGAAATCTGCGCGTTATAAACACGTTTTAGAACGGATATGCTACTTGGTAGTATAGAGAAATATTCGTGCCTAATCTAAGACTAACGGCGAGGAATTATCGCGTTTCTCGAAATATCGAAGATATATAACTCGATTTTCTAATCCACGGCATCATCGCATTTTAACGAGCATTCGATTTCTTTGACAGTATACTTTGAAATTCGTAGAGATGTTGATTGACATGCGTGATTTATATGTGATAATGGTATGCATTGCTCTATTTACGACTATTAAGATGTATATTAGTTCTCGATATTTTTCGTTAGTCGCACTGATATGCCTGTTAAAAAAATTTTCATATATAATCACATATAATTACGTATAAGGCGTTATGTATGACATTTGTCCGCATATATATATAAAAATATATAATTATATATAATTATAATATAATTATATATTTTTATCCATGGACATTCTATACATAATTATATATGAAAAATTTTTTGACGGGGCGTAGCATAAGAATCTTTTTCCTTTCCGATACGTCAATTGTTATTGTAATATTACGAGCACAGAATTATTTACTAATATTAGTGTTGTAAATGCTACAGAGGTGCTCTGTCATACACTTCCTAGATCGGCGACATAAAGACGTAGATAGCCAGTACCAATTATGACAATGCGGAAGACGGTGTTTCCTTTTTGCTATCACACGATATTAACTCTAACATTAATCGTAAATACTATAAACAAAAGTTACGGAAACCGTATGTAATTGTAACAAGTGCGCGCTTACGCGTGCGTGTCATTCGAAGGAACACGAATCGTCGAATTATCTTTCTTTGCGAGAATTCGCTGGGGAATCCCGGGAGGAGGAGGTGATTCCCCTTAAAACCGTCGATCGTTTTCGAATTAGCGTTTACGGACAGATTTTTACGTGTTTTCTACGAATTTCCCCGAGATTCATCACCCGGTTACGAACACGGTTTTGTAATTGTGCGTCTCCCAAAAACTCTCACTCAAATTCAAAGTCTGTATTTCTGTGATATAATTGAGAAATCATTTGAATCTTGCTGTATATCGAGAAGGGGTGGGTCGTTAGCGTAAGCACGCGATCACGAATAACCTCATTGACCGATCGCCATCGAGCGAAGTCCGACGTAATCGAGCTTGAGCGTTAAGCGATTTTACAATTATAAGCGTGACTTTTTCTGTATAGCTATGTACGAATAATAAAAATTATACTACAATAACACGCCATTTGTTCGTCCGTTCCTTCCGAAATTGCGCACGCAAAGTGAGCGTCCCAATTTGTGATAATCGCATCTCACTTGAGGAAATGTTACAAATCAATGTAAATTCCTCAGAAAAACATCATACAATTAGAAATACAAATGTTCAAACTTTCGAGCAGAATCAGTTGTAACGTATTCAGCTTAACACGTACATTGTGTCGCAAATTTGACTTATTGTCACAATGAGATCACTTTGTTGCTAATTAGAACATTTACCTTGTCAGGGCCTCGAGATTCGCCGATTCACGACTTACCGGACAGGCCGCACCGGACATTTTCCCAAACTCCTTCCTTCCGAAGCTCCGAATGCCCCCGGAAAACATCACCGATCGTCCGGAACTGAATTCAAACTGTTCCCATCGGAGGGAGACGACGCGTCCGCCATCTGGGCGGGCGGTGCGTCGACGAGTTCGACGGGGTCGCGACAGATGGCGCGGCTGGTGCCGAGAACTCGCCAGCCGTGAGCGAAATTGAGAGAAAATTGCTGCTTGGCGTCAGCTCGTTGTAGCGATGGCCGAGGTTCTTTAACGCCCGATCGCGCGCGCGACAACCGCCCTCAGGCACTTTCGCAGATCCGCTCGAGAGAAAGAAAGAAATAAGAAAACAGCGAAGGAGTAGAGGAGAGAAAGAGAGAGAGAGAAAAAGAAGAAAGAGACCCGTCTCCCGATCAGTCGCGTGACTCACTTCCGCCTGCTACGTCAGCCGCTGGAGCGGTGTTCGTTCGCTCGCCAGAGTTCGCGGGGCACCGTCTGTTACGTGGATCCGTGGTGCGCCGTGTTGCCTGTCATTCGTCGCTGCTGCTGGGATCACCGGATGAGCAGGATGGTGAGTAGGTGCTCGAGGGAGCCTCGTCGACGTCGGCCCGCCGTCGAGCATGCGTCGTCTAAACGCTACGTGTGTTATGTTCGCAGGCGTCTTACTCCGAGGATCAGCTGGCGGGTAAGTGAAGGCGCAGGGATCCTACCACCGTGGGGCGTGCGACCGAGAGAGGTCCGAACGAGGGGGGCTCGGCTCCGCGCGCGCGTCTCGTTTCCCCCGGGTTCTTAATTCAGGTCAAGAGTATCATCGCCTTTTTCGACGCAGCCCCCCTCGGCGTAAGGAGATCGGATCGGGGATCGCCTTTTATGGCTCGGTATTTGAAGGCGAGCCGCGCTCCTTGCCGTCGGCGGCTCAATCGCGCGCTCTCGTCCGCCGCCTCGCGACCATCCCTCGCGAGATTCACTGCTCTCCGTCGGATCCGTGCACTTGGCTCCGTCAAGGCGTAGAGTTAAATAATTGGGCCGTCCCGGTAACGACACGGTCCTCATCGGCGTTATCGCGTGTGTATGTGTGTGTGCGACAGTGCCTTATCTCGGGAGGGATAAAACGCGCGCACGCTGGCGAAATGTACGGCTATAGCTATCAGGAGCTGTCTCATAGGATGATGTCATCCATGGAGGGTAAATAATCTTGGTTGCGGGTTTGGCATAGAGCCGCCGGATTTTGTTAGAGCCGCGCGTCCGTGTCGGGGATGGCAGATAGAAAGATGATCCCGGCGGTTTCTTTTCTTCTCGCATGCTCGCTCACGCTTTCGGTATCGCTGTAGAATTCCAGGAGGCCTTTCAGTTGTTCGACAGCCGCGGGGACGGGAAGATCCACGTGGCTCAAATCGGAGACGCGTTGCGCGCCCTGGGACAAAATCCGACCGAGTCCGACGTGAAGAAGTTCACCCACCAGCATAAGCCGGACGAGCGCATCAGTTTCGAAGTCTTTCTGCCGATCTACCAGGCGATCAGCAAGTCCCGCACCTCGGACACGGCGGACGACTTCATCGAGGGTTTGCGTCATTTCGACAAGGACGGAAACGGCTTCATATCCTCCGCGGAGCTGCGGCATCTTCTGACGACGCTCGGTACGTGCGCGGGGGCTGCCGAACAGGATCCTGGAGAACCGAGGAGAGTCGTGGGAATTTAAGACGTCGGTGGAAAATCCGGAGAAGTTGGAGATAAAGGATAAAAATGCCGGAACCTTTTTTTTCAACTTTGCTTACGATTTCCCTTAAATGATCTCGACTTTGTTCTTTCCAATATTCATTCGTTTTTTGTCGACCTGAATTTACCATCTGGATTATATCGTGTTGCTAAAACTTTTGGAGTTGCGCTTCTGATGATGCAAGTTGCCTTATAATCCTTGGTTTTTAAACGTTAATGTTTAAGACCACATATTGCTCGTGGAAAATTCTCCACTCTGTCGCCTGGGAAACACGGAGAAGTCGGGGAATTTCGAATTTCATTTTCCGCGACAATTCTAGTGCGGGACATGCTTTTCCCCAGAAAGGTGCCGTCGGCACGTGAGATTATCATTGTACGTATCGTTGCAGGTGAGAAGCTGAGTGACGAGGAAGTGGAAACGTTATTAGCGGGCCACGAAGATTCACAGGGTAATATTAATTACGAAGACTTTGTCCGCCAGGTGATGTGCGGCTGAGTAGTTATTTAATCGCGTATATAAGAGAGTATTATTATTATTATTAATATTATTATTATTATTATTATTATTATTATCATCATCGTCGTCGTCGTCGTCGTCGTCGTCGTCGTCTCGTTTAATTTGCCATTATATCTGCCGGGTCTGTTGAAGCGTTTACTTTTTGAGAATTGTCATATCACAGCATGTGTACCTATATGCGACGATTAATCTCGAGGGGATCCCCAACGCGAACACTCTATTTTGTTATGTGGGAAAAAAGAGATTAACCCTCTTTACAATTAAGAATCTAAATTAGTTTAACCAATGGTAGAGGTAAAGAACAATCTAGCGCATTGTGCCTTGAACATACTCCGACTTTACGAGCATTTAGTGATATTGATAGTAAGCCACTCTTTAGCAAGAGATCCGGATTTCGCGGACATTCCAAATTTCTTGAGATAGACTAAACGAAGAACAGCGAGGTTATACATACGCGGGCTTCTTCAAGGCGAAGACCAAGCATTTTCGATTCACGCTGATGATACTTAACGTAACTCTTCTTTCCCCCTTTCTTCTGTCTCGGTCGAGTTCGATATACCCCGCCGTATGGTTATAGAATGTGTATGTATGCGAGAACTTTCCTATCTATCTACGCCTTCCACGCGTCCTAGAAAAAGCATCGCGGCGTATACGAACGATATTTACTTTATTTATTTATGCATGAGCATATATTTATGTCATCAAGACGCGTGTATGCAGAACGAAGAATATTGTACGTTGTGATGAATAAAAAGATGGCTCTAACAAACTTGTGATACTCCGTGCGTTGAACTTTTGTGTTTTTAGAAGTGAAAACCCTGAGCGCGCGCGCGGTTTGTACGTACTGTAACGTCCGGACTTATTTTGGAAAATTAATAATATATTAGTATAGATTGGAGGCCGACTTGTCTGATTTCTAGACTAGATAGACAGATAAAAAACTTGCTGGGACAAGATATTATGCAAAATTCTACATCTTATAACTCTCCTCTTTGGATCGTCCCAAAAAAAAATCGGACTCGATACCCAAAAGACCCAAAAGCGGAGTCATCACTCTGTTGACCGTCCACGTAAGTCACTGATTTTACTACTTTCAAATTTCCCTATATAATTATCTATCGTGGACGTAACAGTGCCATAATTTTAAGTTAATGTTTCACACGCGTCATTTCTATATCGATCGTGTAATTTTCCCCTAGGTTGAAGAGCGAAAATTCCAATTGGAAAATCATACTTGTCACGAATTGTCACATGAGAGAAGAGAATTTACGATCATCGACCCTCCGAGAGTTACGAGTCTTCTCTAACGTGAACTCGTAAAGAGTATAAACTTTCTAATTCGAAAGCATTTGGAATTCTCACGTCTCCGCATTGGGGAAAAATTACACGATCGCCCCAGACGGGCAACATTGGGACACTGTTTGTTTTTTATAGCCGAACTGGTTTCGAGAAATTTACATATTCACGTCGGAGCGTACGAGTGCGCGTAAATTTCACGAACTAGTGTAACCAGTTTTACCTGCCAGAAGAAAAGGCCACGGCTTCGCCGATGGTTGTTGACAATGGAGGTGATTTTCTCGCGTGCTCGACGTCGATGACACCTCTGTCTGCTTCGCGAGATGCTAGACCGGCCTCGCAACGAGTCTGTGAAATTCGAACGATAACGCGATAACGAGCGTCAACGGTGCACCGACTTACTTCCCCTTCGATCGCTCGCCCGTTTTTAAAGGCAATCGCGTCGGCGCATGTGCGTACACGTGGGAGCCTCTCGCGCATCTGATTCGCGGGTGACTCGCGGCTGATATCACGTGGGGGACTGGAGGAGGGCGCTGCGTCGCGCGCTGCACACGTCTGGTAGGTCGGCGTCGGTCGCGCTGCTAGCCAGTGTCGCTCAAAACGCCGCGGTGTGTAGTACTGTCTTTCACATAGCTTTTTAGCATAGCGAAAGCCCGTCGTTGTCGATCGCTACTCCAGCGAACATTTCGTTGTGGAGCAGTGCAATTAAAGCCGCCAAAATTTTACGAAGAAAGAAGTATGAATATCAATAATTCCAGTCTGTCGTTAAGTAATAGTGAAAGTAGTAAAAAGGGCGCGATAATGCCGAGTTTAATTTCCAGTAATTGGTGAGTAGGAGGCGGCGGCGTGTGAGCACGCAACGTAACTACGCCATTTTTGTCCTCGCCTTCCCTGCGAGTCGCCATCTTGTATCTCGCGTCCTGATCCGTGTGTGTGCGCGTGTGTTTTTTTTTCCTCTACTCCTTTCGCGATCCTCGCTTCTATCCTTCTTTTTCTCTCTCTCTTTTTCTTTCTTTCTTTCTTAGTTTTCTCTCCATTTTTGTTTATTAACTACCGAATCTTGTCGCGCGCAATTGTCGTCTCGCATGTCCGACGATCGAAACGCGAGATAGCTTATCGGCGTTTACGACGCTCATCGCGCGTCATCGGAAAAATCGGCGGCTCGGCGGAGATTCAACGGCTTATTCGACAGTCGACGTTATCCGAGGCGATGATGCGAATTCGGGGATCTGTCTTTCGCGGGGATGATCGGTAGAAGAACTCGCGAGAGGAGAATCGGTATCATCGCTACACACACGCGCGCGGAGCATTCTCGCGACATGCGCGCGCGACGGCTCGATTTCGTCGGGCGGCCACGTGACGGCTCCGCTAAAAAAATCTATTACGGAGCGCATTACGGTATATCGTCGGTAGCGTTGCGCTTTATCAGCTGTTCCGTTAGACGAAGGCGGAGAGAGAGAGAGCGGCCAGCGTTCGCGTTTCCAGCGGAGCGCACATTCGGCGCGATCGAGTCACCCTTTCCAAGTAGGAATCGTATCTAGATATATTTGTACGCAGTTGTGACTTGCAGTAATCTCCGTGATTAAAAGACGGGAAACAACAATGTTGTCACTCGGGAATGCTCGAATGGTTGAGCGGTGCTAAAGATAACTATATTTAGAGCACTGATAATTATCGTATCTGATCGTTATCGGACTGTTATTTTTCCTTGATTTCTGAAATTACAAGACAAACAGGATTCTTATCGATTATACCGAAGTCTAGTTTGATTCCGGAGACATTTATTTATTTATTTAATTCGTCTTTTTAACGGAAAGATACAGCGGTGGACAGAAAGATCGTTGCACTTCTTTTCACGAGTTTCTCGTGAAAGAAACATCTCATATCTAATGGGAGAGTATATTCTGAGAAGAGACAACCAAGAGATGAATTCTCCTAATGGACACGGGCTGTGTTTCGAAATTTATTAAAAAAAAAAAAAGTCACGACCTTTCTGTCCACCACACTGCCTTCTTTTCGTCCGACATGACACTTTGAAATCTTCCTCGTGATGGATGCATCGTAAGATGATCCGACCGATCGATACCGATTAACTCTGACTGAAAAAATCGGCCGTGCCCGTCTGCAATCATACTCTTTTGTTTTCGAATATTTCTCCCGAGAGAGCGTTTAATTACACGAGATATACGTGTCCTTATCTTCGCGTGTCGCATGAAACGTGAAACTCCGAAGTAACCGCAACTAAGATCCGAAGAATGTGTAAACATGTCTCTCCTTTCGCGTACGCTTTGCTGCGCGCCGAATGCACACGTACAGCACCATTAATACATCTGTCTGTACGTGAGATGAAGGGTACAGTCATTGTGCGCTGTGCTATCAGTTATCTAATCAGTATGTGCTCACTCACAACAAGGTCGCAACCTTTTTTTTCCTCTATAAGTTTCGGAACGCATCCCGTGTTCAATAGAGAATTTGTTTTTCAGTAATTCTCAAGAGATACCCGGACAGAAATTTCCAAAAGACCTTTTAACCCTCTCAATGGCAAGTTGGATTTTCAACCAGGATTTTATCCAAGAATCTGTGGTCGGATCCGACCCCATGTTCTGTTGTTCGTTCTTCATGTAGACAATATATACAAAACGGGTAAAAGAAGTAAATAATAACATTCCTTAAGGAGAGGAACAGAAGAAATATAAAGAAAAAAAAATAGGACTCTTGGGTATCTGTAAGCTTTCAGAAATTCGTTCTGCCTGGGTACATTTTCCTACCGGATGTACGAGGCGTGTTATGAGACTCATCGGAAAAAAAAGTTGCAACCTTTTTGTGACCGACCACATATGCGGTATCGTGTTGTCAAAGTCGTAAATTCGTGCCGATGGAGGAATTATCGATTCGCGATTGTGACCCGATAAATACTTTCAGAGTCGAACGCATTCATTACCACTACCTGCGCACGCATTATCGGCAATATACAAGCCGTGCCGTATAATAATCGGCAATAAATCGAGCGTGATGCAAGTTTCTTCGACGACCATTCGAACGCGACGTGAAAACAAGCGCGCACGTGTATGCATATTTCGCGATACTGCGCGTTGCACTTTTTTTCTTTTTTTTTCCCGGAACCAGCCGTGTGTTCGTTGCATACCGCAAGAAAATGTAGTTTGAAAATGAGTATTCAATATATACAGGATGATGGACTACTTTGCAATGTCATCCTTGTTTATTACCCTATTTAACCCTCTAATAGCAACGTGAATCTTCAAAACGTTTTTCAAAGGAGTGTTTTACTACAATTATTTCAAGTCAGTTGGTAAACTTTATTATATTCTTTTTTTCACCTATAAGCAAATAGAGGACAAAGTTTCGTGTTATTATTTACTTATTTTACCCATTTTGTAGATTAATTATATGAAGAAAATGAATAAAACTAAACATAAGGTCGGATCCGACCACAGCCTTACCATTAGAGGATTAATGAAAGAACGGAATTGTATAACCCCCCCCCCCTCCCCCCTTCGAGAAATACATGTTGTACAGTCAGCTCTCTCCCAAGTTCCCCGAATCCAATTATATGAAACACAACGGCGGTTTAGATCCGTTCCGTTAACATCGACGAAGACAACGCAAACGATCGAGAGTCGTCCGGTTCGCTCTGTAACGCACGCTCGTGTTCCTTTCACGCGAAACACCGCGGTACCGTTGAAACGGCAACCATTTACTTTGTTTTCTCTAGCAAACACTAAGTTGCCTCGTGTCTCGATCAATCGATATGCGATATAAGTCAGCAATGCGCGGCATTATCTCACAATCGTATCTCTCTTGACTTCGCGATATTTTTTTCCCTCCCCCTCTCCGAGCAGAAACTCTCAATTTTCACGTCGCCGCAAAAGCGGTCGAATTTATTGTGTTTGGAGAATCGCGCTCGGAATCCAACAATCCTAGCATTGAAACGAGCACAAAGAGAAGTGTGTGTGTGTATAAGAGAGAAAGAGAGGGAGAAACTCCAAGTAGTTTCGCTCGCTCGCGTTTCTCGAACGCGACAATAGAGCACGCGTAATTCTCGGTAGAGAATACAAATAATACTCGACTCGAAAATATTTATCGTAACGTCGCGACGAACTGTGGATAAAAATGTTGTCACGCTTGGATTGATTTCATCATTTCCACCGTGAATATCATAAACGTACATTTTACTTTTATAGGAAGTATCATGCCTATTTTTAGTGGGCTTATCGTCGTCTGTGCGACGATACCACGTGATAAGGAGACTGCGTCTTCGCTGATATAGCCGCTTTACTAATATAGTTGCAACACCCATTTAATAGCTTCTCGTTATTGCGCGCACGTTTCTTACGTAATTCTTGCTAGTTCAGCGAATTACACGCAATTCGTCTCATTGGATGATAGCTGCAATAAGGAACGAGCCACCTTTTATTCGTGCAACAGCGGGAAGACGCACTGAGTGAACGCGAGCGTGATTTTGAGAACATGATGTAACTATGCTTCCCATTTTTCTCCCTTTCTCTCTCTCTCTCTATCTATCTCATTTTGAGCGGAAAAATCAGTGTATATGATAATCACAGAGAACACTCGCCGATAATTCCGCCTTCGGATTCCCGTGTGTCGAGAGATTTCGATTAACGGAGAGCGGGTTTGAAATTTAAGGAGGTTCGAGTATTTGACCAAATATAAGATAAACCTGTGATATATGCATGATAAAAAAAAGGGTTAATCTCGAAGTGATAACGCATAACAGAAATTTCAATAATCTTGACCGTATCGTTTCTTAGATATTTAATCATAAACTAATACGCGTGCATGCGTAGAATACTCATAAAACGCCAAATTTCTTCTAATTTGACATATTTGTGCATAAAGTGGAAGTTTAAAAAATTTAAATTATAATGTTACAGATAGACATAATATTAAAAATTAGTATACAGATATTATAGACAAACTTCGGAATTACCGTTTCATTTAGACAATATATACAATGGTGGAAAGTTTATAATTTATAGTAACCTTGAAGATACATGTAAGCATAAAAAATATTTTTGTATTTGTGATATTGCGTATACGTATTTATCTCAGCTTTGTTCCAAATTAACGCTTATTATTTGGTTAGTGAAATAAATGTATGGAAAAAGAAATTTTGCTTAGGACCCCCTTAAAGGTTTCGTCATCGCGATTAAGCCGGCGGTTAATTTGATCGATCGAACCGACCGATTCGAAAGAAAAAAAAAAAAGAAAACATCGCATCGATGAATAAATTAAACATTGCGTATATACACAAACTTTCGAACAATTCGCTGCGCCGAGTGACCGCGCGATCATCACGCACGAAAACGCCGTCCTGTGTGTGTGTGTGTGTGTGCGTGTGTACGCGCGTGTGTGTGAGGTTACAATTGGTTGATGTATTCCGCTTGAATGCCTCTAATTAAATTTGTCCATCGACTTCGAGAAGCTTCCAGAGCGATTGATAAAGCGAGACGACTCGCGCAGGAACGTGCAAGGCCGTTCGTTCGCGTGAAGAGAGCAAACCTCGGAACAAAGGCAATAAAATTATTCTGATCAGTCGTCCTCTTCCACTTCCCGTGGTTTCTCTCATTTGTTTTTTCCTCCCGCCCGTCAAAAGCGTACGCGTTATTCTCTCTCTCTCTCTCTCTCTCAGACCGATTACAAAAATCAAATAATCCCGCTGTGTTCTTTCCGCGCGTCTTCACAATCGCCAATTGTGGCACGCGTAACCGCAACTTTTATCTCGCATTCCAATGCATACGGCGATGTGCGCTATCGTGTTCTGTATTAAACATTTGAACAGAAATAGATGACCTATTGTCACGCTCCACGCGTATCAATAACATTTGAACTTGGGAAACGCTTTTAAGCGTGTCTCCAGCAGAAGACGCGTTCGATGACGGTCATAATTGTTGAAAACGGCGTCTACACAGGTGTAGCGAACCTTAAGCTGTAAGGTAAAAACCAATACATCTAGACTCGGACATTCTTATTGCTTTAGTTCCTAACCTTCAGATAACAAGATCGGCCGGATCCGACCGAATCTAGATTCTAATGCTTCCGCAAACACGCGTTATATTTCAGGTATTTTGTATATTTTATTCACTTTTAAGCATTTTCTAACTTTTTGTGAGAAGAAAAGCGCCTGGTCGAAATAATCAATTGAAACCTTACAAAATGCTTCTACGGGTCGGATTCGACCCATACGAACCTTCTTATTTGACAGTTAACTACGAATATCTTTCGATCATGAATATATATTACAGATTATAAATATTCGCATTTAAAGACCAAGTTCATGAGAATATCCAGGTTAAAGTGCATATCCGGGTATTGGTATTTTTATCTCAAGAAATTGAGCAATTACAGCGATGAACTCAAATGTGAGAGAAAAGTTATCGATTGCGTTTGGTCAATTTCTTTAAGGCTTGCTACCACCCATTGTGGTACACACACCACTTAAGGGGCTCGCAAAGTCCACGATTTTCAGGTCAGATCGTGCGTAAGAACGACAAATGGCATCTGGCGCGGTCGATACGATATCTGGAATCTATTTTTACAATCACTCACATCGCCAAGATAAATATGTCGCGAGAGAGAGAGAGAGAGAGAGATCTTCATTGATCAAATCAAGAGTCGCGCGCGTTTATTATCGTCTGACGTGAGAACACCCGCTGATATGAATCTTTCGCAATTCCAGTCGATCGGTTATTTTCCTTCTTCCCTCGACCGTCAACGCGGAAATCACAATATTTTGCGGCCGCCGGCGGTGCATTGACATCTGCGATATCGATAATAATTCAACGACGCCTCGATACTTATTAACGCACGCCGAGTGCGCGACTGTGTTTGTCTTGCGGAATCTCCCGAGGAATTTCTGCGATTCGCGCGGCCTGCAAATACTCGTCCTCGGCGACACGACGATATTAACAGACCTGAAAGCCGCCCCTCCTCATTAGGGATCTCCAGAGTCGTTGAGTGTTTTACCGCAAATTCGTCGTCACGGGCTGCACCGAATCAACAATCCTTTGCGCAATAACAATGTACACGTTGATACGCGCGTTAGTGCAGACGAAGACGGTCGACTCGTCGGAAAACAACGAGATGCCAACAAATTGTGAAACCTTTTCTGCTTTTTATAATTATATGGCTCCTTCTAGTTAATACAACTAGGGCTTTTCCCACGTGCGTGTATCGTAATTTCTGCTAAAGGATGTTCGATTCTCCGCGTGTGTACGGAGCCGGTAACGAGTGCAGCACTAAGAAATTTTACAGTAGAACAATAGACGACTCCAGGATATGTTCCCCTGACGTCGCTCGAAAATGGACCTTACCTGTTGCACCCGCGCGGCGGCGAAATATTTATAAATTGTTGCACGGCCGCACGCAATTAGACACGCTCATTTGCAAAAAGTTGCCGCGCAACCGCGGCGGAGGGTTCCTCGTTCACTCGCTCTCGCTCGTTCCTTACGTAAGCCCGAAATTTTCCGATGTTACACGGCCGAAACCGTTACACTTAGCGCGCATTTGCGCGAAATACTCGGCCAAAAATTCCCGATGTAAAGCAGCGAGACCCGAAGTCGCTCGAGCGTTTCATAGCGCGTTTTCCTTTCTCTCTCCCTCCTCTGTCTCGCTCTTTCTCTCACCGCAACGCGCAAAGACGCTTATTTGTTTGGCGCGACGCCCGCTTTAATGACGTCGGCCGACAATGTACGCTCGCGCTCGGTATCGCTGCATTATATACCCGGTATCTCGTATAAATCGCGCACGCCGGCCGCCCGGTGTGCCAGTCGCTGAATTTCCCTTTAACCGCGAATACCGCGAATGCGCGAGCGATAGTTTTCCCGCTGGTGGCCTCTGCTGTGCGCGTTCCTATTAATCCCCGGCGATCGGCTGGCTTCTCGACGTCCGACGTCGCGCCGCGTCTCGCCGCTTTCAGTGAAAACTCCCGCGACCGACTCGCTGCAGATCCCGGCGGCCGAATGGCTCGGAAGCCAAGGTAGACGTGTCTTTTACGCTTCTTTTTCTTTTGCTTCGTCTAATGGGACGATTGCGGCGGCATCGAGCATTCCGAGCGATGAGATTTTCCCCCTTAGACGACGCTTCTCAGGATAAGGCCGGTGGTTATCCTCGGAGATCTCCGGAGGGAGATCGTCCGAATCTGATCTTGCATAAGCGCTCGATCGGAGATTCGAGATTCTTGGCAGTGCCCTCTGTTTATCCGAATACATCATCCTCTCCTTAAAAAACGTCCATTTAGAGCACTTTAAACACGTGACATGGGACGAATGTATGATGCACACTCGCGCGCAAACTCGTTCTCGCCGTTGTCGTGCGATCGTCTCCTTCCCTCTATTAATCGCACACCTGCCTGTCGCGCACATTCCTACGCACTTGTTGTCTTCCTCGCCGCCCATGCACGAAATCCGTCTAATCGTAAGCCGATAAACACGTCGTTATTTGTACAAGAGAGATTATAAGTCTCTCTCTCTCTCTCCGGGCGACTTGAACGAATGTAAAATCCAGCGCGAGCCCGGGGGCGGACTTTTCTGACATATCGAATGTCGCATGTTCCAGTGAAATGTCTAGTAAGTGCATGGACGAAAGCCTGGAGGAAGGCTCTAGGCTGCAACAGCACTACTGTATAACGCTGGGCGTGGGGCCTCTGTGGTGGTCCTGATGTGCCCCATGCCGCATTGTCTGTATCTACAGTCAACACAGAGAGCCGCGGCGTGGGGATCAAGCAGAGTCAGCTCTCTGTGAGCTCCCACATTGTGCAAGTACGTATAACAACATTCCCTTCTTCATTTTCCGACCGATATCAGCGGCCGGTGGTGATTCACGCTTCCCCCGCCTTTCCCGAAAAGCTAATCCGACACGTTTGCTTGCATGTCGACGACACACACACACACAGGAGGATGAATTGTTGAAAGCCGTGAGAAGCAACGAACCATTGCGTCTGACGTTCACCCTCCACTTGACCGAGAGTACGTCCGTCGAGTGGGAGACCGTGGCGTGGCGCCGTTGTCTATACATTCGCGTACCGAGCTGCCTTCTGCCCGAAGGATCGAAGGAGGGTTTCGTCTCCCTGCTGGAATACGCCGAGGAAACGTTGCGCTGCACCAATATCATCGTATGCCTGCGTAAAGATAGATCTGACCGAGGTACTTGTCGCTTGCCGTTTTTCGGCACGAACGATAACTTGTGCGCCGAGAGGGCAGACTCACCCGCTAAATCGTTCTGTTGTCATGGTCTAGCAATGCTGGTTCGTACCTTCATGTTCTTGGGCTTCACGGTCCTGCCGCCGACTCATGCCTTGGTACCGCCAGGCAGTGACGCGGGCAATCTCTACATGCTCTATGCCATCGAGTAATCGGCAAGCAGCTCGGCACCTCTCAAATTTAACGCGCAGGTACTGACGGGGACTGAGATAGAAAGAAGGAAGGAAGGAGGAGGGGGAATTCTTCACGAGGGTGTTGCGCTTTCCTTGGTTTTTTTTATTTCCGTGCCAACCGGCCGTTTTTTTTTTTTTCGTCTCGCTTTAACCGATCATTTTCCGTTCGCTAACCACGCTTCCCCCTCGTGAATTTATTTATTATTATTATATGATTTCCCTCATGTCTAATTATTCGGTTTTCCTTTGATCTTTTATTTCAGGTACAGATCGTTAACGAGTTTGTAAGGTATAGTTCCGGAGAGTGAGAGAAGCATGCCTGGAGAGGGGATCGATTCGAGATGCACTTTTCTTTTGTATTTTAAGTTCCGTTGTATACTTGCGTATTTTTTTTTTACATTGGAAAGTTTTTTTTATTTTTTATACAATTTTTGATAAGAAAAAGAACGTTGAAGAATTTCAACGATGCAAGAGAGAGAGAGAGAGAGAGAGAGAGAGAGAGAGAGAGAGAGAGAGAGAGAGAGAGAGGGGGGGGGAAAGACTTCCTCACGTCAGTCGATCACATCGGACAACACCTTGGCGTTAAATTTCAGAGGCTTCACGGAGAAACAAAGAAAACTATAGTCGCGAATACGTAGAGAACGCGTACATAAAAGGCTTTCGATGGGTATATCGATTCATTCTCTTGAACACAATGTTAATAACTCTTGTAAGAGCATATAAGCTGCTGACAAAGCTTCCCACGTGAAGGAATTTGACGGAATATGTTACTACGCATCAACAACTGCACGTAGTGACCGGTCGTCAAATTTTAGAGGAAAATTTATTATCGACAAATCTCAATGTTAATTGTGGCAGATTGGGTATCACCGTATTATTATCATTATTATCATTATGCATTAATGTAGTACATTTCTTTATATTATTTGTAAGTATTATCGATATGCGTACCATATGACTAGATTTAATATCTGTTACGCGCGGATATCGGTGAAATTCACCCAGTGAGTTTAATCGTTTTCCAGCCTTCCATTAAAGATTGCATTATATTTGAGAGATGCATCAGTTGACTTATATGCTTCTGAGAATGATGATGTAATGATTTTTTCTTTATACTGGTAGTTACGCAAAGTTCTGGTAAAAAAAACTGGTTTACATTGGTTTACACCGAAGTTTGCGGATTAAAAAGTCGTAAAAGCAGCATCAGGATAGATATATAAATTTCTGTCTGTATCGAGATTCAAGGGCTGCACATTCAAGCCGAAAACTTGGCACGCTATTTCGTTAATTTTCGAATATATTCGGAACGACGTACACATTTCACTGCAAATATCTCAACAATTCACAATCGGAAGGTACTAGATTATTGTAGAACTTATTTATCGTTATAATCCTTTATTATCGTTATATTGTCTTATTAACTTTTTTTCGTTAATGGTAGATTATTTAGATATAAGTGATAGCATATCTGGTAATCCCCAATCAGTTAACATTGGAGAGATCTTGCTAATAAATGCGTTCTTTAGTGTTGACTTGATAACAGACAACATGAAAAATACAAAAATGGCAAAAAAAAATGAAAAATATCGGAAAAGCAATTAAAAAAAAAAGTGTTAATAGCTTATTAGGAAATAGGTAAAGATAAGTACAGAGTGACGGACTATTGTATGTTAACTTCACGCAAAAATAATTATCAACTCGCCTCAAGTTTTTAAATTGATAAATAATTCCGTGCGTTTTATCTCCCGTCAGTTAGTATTATATATTCGTACCTCTGACCACACACACACATACACATACACACACACGAAAAATGGATATGTATGCTACGTTTCTTATTCATACATGAAGACGTAATTACTAAATAAACATTTAATAAAACCCTTCATATTGTTACTCCTTGTTCACCAGAAATGTTTACTTTGAACGTCACTTCATTAAACGTTGAATTTTAGGTGATGGTTGAAAATAAAAAAACACGGAATATGCAAGCACTTTTGTTTAATATAATAATACCCTTATGCACAAAATGTTTCAATCAATATACTGACATTCTGACTATTCTTTAATATCAAATAGTTTACCGCTAATTACACAATATAGAACATTGTTTTGGTTTTATACATGATTTCTTATGTGCAAAATGAATTGCGCGAATTTTTTTTTATTAATTTGCCACAATATACATTTTTTATTAAAGTATTAATATACAAAATTATTGAATAGTTACTTTCTTCGTTATCTCTTTTTTTCTCTTTTAGAGCTGAACGGGACTTCTTGATATATAGGATATATAAAATTGATCACTCGCGTACAAGTGAAGAAGCAATTTTTTTATGCAAAAATAAATCTCTAGAATTTTACATTTCTTCTCAGAAGATTTCAGGTTGTAGTTAGTGAATAACACAAAGTTTATTTTTTATAAGCTTCCTCTTTCTTGATTGTACCATCCCAACTTTACTACATTCTATATATTGCAATGAGAGGAGAGATTATATTCTAATACCATTATGTATTGTGCAGTGCTTTTTCACCGATGAATTCAAAGATGTACATATTTCAACTCAAAACGTAACACATAATAATTAAACAGCGAGAATATCAGATTATTACATATACGAATTAACAAAATAGAATTGTAGATTCTGCTCGATCGTCGAGCAATTTACGTCCAAATAGAGCTTCGATCTGTTTAACCAAATGAATATCGCAACATTGAAAAACTGCTTTTGGAAGATCGATATCATGTATTTCAATCTAAACAGATCATACACACGTTTTTAATTTTCTTGCAACTTCACATGTCTGCCTATGTGCCATTATTAGGTCTGTTCTTTTTCGCTGAATCAGCTGCATCGGCTCTCTCCTCTTCCTCCCACCGAGTCTACTTATATATTTGTCTCTCTTTTTAAATTCTACAATGTTGGTTCGGCAAAAAAGGAATAGACCTTTTGTTTGAAGTCACGTCACATCTAATTGCGGGAATTAGATTTCTCGTGTGCGTCAGCCTGCAATCAATTTCAAGAACAAAAGAGTTGGACAATCAGGAAAGGTGAAAAGTTATTGTAAACAGAGATATACGCGTTATATATATATATGTATATATATATACACACGCACACACAGAGAGATAACGAGACACACCTCAGAAGCGGTTCTCGGAACTAATCCCAAACTATCCAGCATGCCAGACGGTGTTGAATCTTCTACAGGATATGCCGATATTCTCTTACACTTTATCAAATGTGTTGCTGCAACACGATTTAAATGAACCCCTTGATTAATAATATACATATCGTTATACGTATATCTGTTCTCCATGATCACACAAATACCTAATTGATTGCCGTCGGTCGACGTGTAACCACACGGGCACCGTAGTTTCTTTTCCAACGGGATGTTGATCAAAGGAGATGGCACGACCAGACTGGTCTTCGGCCTTTCGTTATGAATTTGCTGTTGATGCTCCTTGAAGGCGCGCCAACAACAGGTGACATAACGGCACTGCGTGCATTGCTGTTCGCCTCTGTTGATTAAATAATTTGTGTGATATCTGCGAGATTGTCAACGAAAATCGAACACTTACGGGTAATGATCCTCCTCATCGATGTCCTCCTCGCACTCCTGGCACGGTAAGTGGCTGACGGAAGTGTTCACTGTGATTGGTCCGGTGCTCCATTTCTGTATCTTTTCATCCGGTGGTAACTCCGGGATCGGACTATCTACGTCGAATCGTATCGCCTCTGGCTGCTCTTTCGAGATCATTATTCCACTACTGCCAGCTGAATACGGTATCACCTCTGTGCACATATTTATTTCGATGTTACATTTATCCCAATGTTAATTGCCGCCTTTCGGGCAACATGCTAGAAGTGCACTCATGAGGAAAGATTATTGATTGTTGGAAAGATTTATTCGATAACGTAAAGCAAAAACGTGGCATTTGAATTAATCTTTTATCTAAGCTTTTTTAACGTTTCTGAAGTGGCATGCACCTCTGTGAATTTTTCAACAAAGAATTTAACGTCCTCTCTGGGACCTCGCTATGGCCGCTTTGATGACGTCAAAAGTGAGAAATCGAAAATCTATTATGATACATGTGGAAATAAAAGAATATATACGCACAAATTGACACTCGTGATCGATTACTCCGAAGGAAATATTTCGCTGAAATACTCTCTCAATTGACCCCGTTTCACGAATATATGCAGTTTTAAATTTAATAAATTTCAGTAAAATCCAGTAAATTTCATATGTAATATTTCAAAAATGTTTTCATTATACTTTTCAGAATTATACTTGAATTTTCATTAAATTTCACAGCATTACATTGAATTTCGCGAAGAAAATTAAGATTTATTTTGAAATATTTATTATCATATATTTCAGGAATTTCTGAGTCATTTTTATCTCACCGTTCATCAAGTTCATAATATATTAATACTCGAAGAAAAGTTAAAATATACTGTTTAAATTCACTGAATTTAACTGAAAATTGCATACATTAACGAAATGATAATGAAATTGGATCAATTGAAAGAGAATTTCAAGTAAAATTTTCAGCATATTTCCGTCAGGGTCGACACACTTGTAAAAATATCCGCTTTCCTTCAGCCTCAATAATCAATAAATAGCGAAAAATTAGTATAATAATGTAACTTATGTTTTTAACTCATGATTTCTGTTATGTTAATTTTTTTACTGTTATTTATTGATCGTTCAAGTTAGAGGAAACCGGACATTTTTACAAGCGTGCCGATCTCGATTTACGAGTGCCATTTTGCGTATATATTCTTTTATCTCTTGTGCATATGTTACTTTATATCTCTTTTATTCTCTTATCATCGTGTATCGCAATATGTTTTGGCATGCGATTTCTCGCTCCTGACGTCATCAAATAAGGACAATCGAAATGAGAACACGGGAATCTTGATTAAATATATACTACCGTGGCGCCCCAGAGTATATACAGCGTATATTTAAATATGTATTTACTTGAATTAGAGACGAAGTCGTGCAGCTGTCGCTGATGCATCGTCAACAAACTCTTTTGGTTGAACCAAAGGCAACATCTCGAACACTTGTTACCTCTCCCTTGGTCCCTTCTTACAATGTGTCTTTGCATGTGTGACAAATAGGTGTAAACGCTGGATGCGCTCGGGTTACCCTCGCTCGTGAATTGCACTACCTTCTCGCAACAGTAATAGATGCTTGATTTACGTCGAATCTGGGAATGCATTTTCTTCCTTTAGATTCTTACCTTTAGGCAATAAGGGCACTGCAATCCTTCGCCTTTCTCGTGGACTTTATAATAATGGTCTATTACGTCCTTGTGGCTGGACGTCCGGTAACCGCAACTCTCGCATCGGTACGGCATTTCGGAAGGATAATGCATCGAGGACAAGTGGTCGATCAACGACTTACTTTTTCCTGGGGAGGGAAAAAAATACAAATTTTGTAAATTTTGTCCCGCTCGCCCTTTGTGCTCTGAAATGTTACATAGACAAAAAAAAAGAAACAGAAATTCGCGAAAGTGTTCAGCGCAGTAAGAGCGATCCGTGGCTTACCGAATTTCTCTTCGCAAATGGCGCAGACCACCATGACGCCGTCGGAATGGCCGAAATTGCTATGGGTCTCCGCCACATGAGTGAGCATGTGATGTTTCGACGAAAGGGCGGTGCAACAGTACCGGCAAACCGACAATTCCGATTGGCCGGGCACTTGAGGAGGTACATGACTGACCATATGCTCCATCACGTCTGTGTTAGAGTTCATTACCGTCGTGCACAGGAAACACTAGACCAAATATATATACACACATATATTTCTCATCGGGCGACTCGGTGACCGTGAGGCTCTCGAACACAAACCTGGAAACGCAGCGAGGACTTGTGCTCCTTCATAATCAAATCCTTATCGCCCTCCATCGTGGCATAATACAACTCCTGAAGCTGAATCTGTTCCTTCGGCTCCTTCTCGCCCTTATTTTCCTTCTCCTTATTATTTTTGGGATCGATCGAGGCCCTCTTCGGGTCCGGTTCTGAGCCCCCTAATGGATGGATACGCTTCCTTCCGCGTTTCGCGAGAGGTTTCAGCAGCACTATCTCCGGGGGATTCGTGTTCTGAGACGACAGAGAAGATATGTCGCTTATCGACGAGACGGAGGACGAGTCGTTCGGTAACGCCGGTGGCGCGGCGGTTTGCGGATTCGTGTAGGCCCAATTGTGAAACGGATTAGCGGCTACCTTCGCCAGCCGATCTAACAAGGGTTCGTCTAAAATAGTAACGTAATCTTGTTACTCGACAACGTCAGGGCTGAATATGCGGGAAAGGGCGAACCGTTGCATTTGTTTACTTGACAACTCAAGTCGTCAAGCAACCGATTCTACCACTTACTGTCGAGTTTGGTTTGCTCCGCGATATGCAGGATAATATTGTTGAATGCGCGTGCCGGCGTGGCGGCGTACATTTCTCGCCACACCAATTCGTCCAGAAACTGCTGGATCATCTGCCTGCTGAGCAAACTGAGCGTATTCTGAAACATTCTGGGCACGATTCTCCGGAGGTATTCCATGATGTAGTAATTGCTCATGAGATTTCGCGGATTTTGCTCGGAAAACGCGGACTGTATCACGTGCTTGTAGCCCATGTCCTGCAGGGTGCTCTTGTCCACGGTGAAATCCGTCATGATCTGCGAGTCCGTGTGGACCCACTCCTTCAACGGATTCAGGATATTGTTGAATCGACGTTTGTACGATCTCTCCCCGTCGTGCATCGGCTCGCAAGCGCGCAACCGCAAGTCCGACGTGGAGGGGTCCAAAACACCGAGAACCTCGACTTTCACCTGAAAGAAAGAAGAAGAAAAGAAATATGAGAACAGAAGTTATCTCCGTGGGCAAACAGGCCCCCTCCCACTTCGGCGATACGACTCGAGCATCAGGATATCTTACTTGCCGCAAATGTCCATCCTGAGATGTCGTACCTAAACTAATCACGCCAATTTGTATGACGGAGTTTCTGCCGCCCATCTTGCGGCTCTTGTCCCAAACCGCCGCTGTGCAGACGCTACGTAGGTTATTGTAAAAATTTTTCAGATACAAGTTCGTCACTTTCACCCAAGCGACCACATTCTGCACGTTGGTCTGGCACGCCCAGTGATAGATCAACTTCAGCAGGACCGTGGGCGTGTAAGGGGCTTTCTGGAAGATGGAGCCGGAGAAGACGGAGACGAATCTGTCGGGGCAGCAGCTGGATATCCAGACGTAACCGCCGGAATAGGGGAACGTCCCCTGATCACTGTACATCCCCAGCTTCAGCTTGGTCTTCTGATAGATTGTGCTGTGTACTTGGCAATATTGCTCGGATCTCACTAGGCCTTGCTGGATCAACCACTCGGCGAACTTCGTCGCGTTGAACATGAGCACGCCTTTAACTTTGGCGTCTGAAAGATTGATGTCAATTACTTCAGCCCGGTCGACGCGTTCGACGAATTATGGCTACGCAATCAGCAAGAAGCCAATTCCTTACGGAAGAAAAGAGAAAATAATTCAACGTATATGTTCAAGTGTTATTCTTAAGCATTATCCGATTACCCTTCCATTTTCGATAATTTCTCTACTAGAAATAATTCCCTCTTTTATTTGTACTACGATTTATCGGCCGACATCACGCCTTGTTGGTATATAAAAGCAACAGAGGATGTCGTAAAGGATATACCTAATTCCGATCTTTCCTTTTGCGTTATCTGCGGACTGATGTCTTTGTTATGTAAGTTCGGCCTTGCCACCACTACTAAAGATGGAAAAGTACGGCCGCCGGCTGTCTTGTTGAACGTGAATTCCCTGCCGTCTGGTTGATTCTTTTTCGACTCGTCTATCTGTTCGCCAACTGTAAAACGTTGCACAGTGAATCTCGACTGCATTACTTATTCTTTATTATTATTATTTTTTTTAATAATAAGCTTATCGCAGTTTGCTTTTCTACCTGCAGTTTTACAGCCAACGGATATTCCTCCTATACTAGTGTGCTCTGCAGGTTTGGTTACGGCAGTTGGTTGTTGTTGGCTTACTTGTTGGGTTTGTTTGCTAACAGTCTTTATCCTGAGGTTCGTCACACCTTGTGGAGTGGTGGTAGCTGCAGGGCCAGTATTGTTTTTTTTTTGGTTAGTTAAGAATACTGAACGATGTCAGTCGGAAGTAAAAAAAAATATATATATATCCACAGTACGACGTTACGGTAATGCATTAATTGTAAACGTATTATTATCCTTACTTGGTGTAACAACATGTGACGTAGGCACAGGCTTTGGCCTCATGCGAGTTATTGTTGGAGCCTGTAGAAACGAAAGAATATACGTAATTTACTGACTTGCTACAAACAGATCACGCACTGTAAGCCGATCTTATGAATGAATTGTGTAAAAATGCACCTCTTCTAAAATTTCAGGCTGTTGCTGCATCTGAAGAACTTTCGTCTTTCGACCAGACCTGGTATACTTGTACTAACAAGAATTAACATACGATTAGTGCTTAGCATAAAGGTCAGTCTTACGATGTAATGATATAAGAACGTAATTGACAGTACATTTTCTTGCTGAACCTGTGCGGTAGTTGACGACGTCGTGGTGGTTGTGGTAACCGTGCCTGAAGTCAGGTTTACCTTAATTAATTTCTAACGAAGCTTTACTTCGTTCACAAATAATACGCGGCTTGTTGTACCTTGGGGTTGTGTGACAGATCCCAGAATGACTCCCATCCGTGGATCAACTACCAATTGAATATTCCCTTGAGATGGATTTGTGTTACCAATATTCAGTTTGATCGGCTGGTTCTTGTTTTGAGCCTGAAAACAAAGATCACATATGATTTTTTATCTCTTATTATATATATTAGGCTATATTGCCTTTTCCCTGATACTTACGACGTTTAAAATTTGAGTATTACTCTGAATCATTGCTGGTGGCGTTGATGTAGGTCTGCAAATAAATTGAAACATAAATTAGCAAAGTGTACATTTTGCACCGTCGCTGAAAAATGACATACTTACAATGTGTATTGATAAGCGCTGACAATCCCAGTCTGGCATATTAATTTACCTCCGTGAACCGTAACTATCTCTTCTAAGGTGCTTGCAACCTGACGGAAAAAGAACAGCGTGTGATGTTCACGTCGATGAGAAGAAACGATTGATGGATAGAAATTACCCTGTCGAAATTCTCCTTGATCTTTGTCTTCAGCATCAGCTGAGCCTCGCTGAGAGGCTCCTCGGAGCATTCCAAGTTCAGCGTCATACTGATTGGACGAGTACTCGAGACAGAGCGTGTAAGCATCCGCGTTTTCGGCATTTTAGTATATTTTCCCGCTGTTCCTGCCTTTTCGGTTTCTGGTTGCCGACATCAGGGACCAAATGTGTGAAATTGACCAGCCGGTCCAGCCTTGCTCCAAACACATGACAAATATCTAGTACAGTAGCGTCAAGAAACGGAAAAATGCATGCATCGAGTGTCGCGTACATTTTATCAATATTTCCTCAATTATTGTACAGAGAGCCGTGAGAAGAGGAGGGGCGGACAGGGGATTGCCCGGTCGCTGCGCGAAATGTCACAAGACAAAACGGAATTTCGCATAGTGAGTCGGCTAAGGTTGAATGTTCCCACCGTATATATAAAAAGACAGGTTTCCCTATACCGCGTCCCCACCGTTTAGCCTGCCGACGTCGCTACTGTCTGTCCCAAAAAGAAACGACCCGCCATCCGGCGTCGATTGACGCATGGTAGGAACGAAACAGCGCCGCACCGCCGTATATTCTGTGCACAAGCCGCTTTCATCCGTTGCATCCGTTCGCGCGAAGTACCAGTTCCCCCGGTCGGCGAGATGCCGCCCGGACAATGCGCGAAAATAAATAATATATCATGGACAATAGACTAACCTGCTAAGACCCGGCAGCGATGTAATAATACCCGCGACGCTCCCGCGACTCACGATAATCGTACGCGACCGGCCTAGATGGCGCTGTCGACGTGTGTGTACACACCGTGTCATGTACGGCCGGAGTCCCCCGTGCGCGTACTTCCGCGTCACTGCGCGCCCCGACCAATGAGACGCGACCTTTGGCGTTTCCGTTGGAACTTCCCGGAGGACGGAGAGACGCGATTGGTCGTGCGATACGTTTCGCGTGGGACGTTGGGCCGTGCGACTCCACCCTGGTAGAAATTTTATATCGATGTTACGATGATTTGCCGCTCAACGGTAGACTGTTAGGTGTACAACGTTTACATACAATATGTTATACAATATTACGTTGCACTTTGTTTATTTTATTGACGACTTGGAAACAGATGTCTATAAATATCTACGGACGCAGCTGTTAACTCGGCTGAAAACACACGGCCCAGAAAACATGTGCGGAACCGCACGCGTGCGTCATGACAGCCACTCTCTGATTGGTCGGGTGTCGTGGATGTGTGCTTCTAGACACATGCGTGTGTAGGCGCATTTAGGCTCGGCTAGCATACATTCGACCAATAAGGTATGCGTATCCCCTACTCCACGCGCGACGTAACACGTCATTTCTGGTGTCTGTTTTCCTGTTTGCGAACAAAGGAGCGAGGGAAAGTTAGTCTAATTGTTTTATAGATGCCTGTGCTTGGAAATTATAACGTTGACGTAATGTTACTTGGCATTTGCTGGGATGATGAGTTCGATTAGTTAAATAAGGATCGATCATATAAGTTAGTTAAAGGGGAACCGATTGCGTGAATCGAATGAAAATTCACCGACACTCGCTCTCATTCAGATGAATGATCACGTTATTTGAACTCTTTCCGGAAAATCGCTCAGTACTCAGCGGTAATTCGGGAAATGCCTCTGTGATGACGGACCTTCCGCGAGAGGTCTCCACAGTCGCTTTTGCCAGCTCGTGAGACCCAGCAGGAGTCAAAAATCGAAGTGCCACCGGATTATACTTTCCGGTTTTGATACAATCGATGTTTTGCTTCCTGTCGGTACGTCAAGTGCAAAGTAGCGTAACAACGATGATTACAATAGTAAGGTTATGATGACTCTAATTACAATAAGTTTGACTTCGACTAAGTTCGTTTTGGATGCTTTCGAAAGTATCTTTCTAACTTTATCGACCGCGTTATCTTATTTTACAACTGTTGAACATTTTCTATACTGATATTGGATTGTTCCTAGATTTAAAAGAATAATGCGATCTCAGCTCAGAAGACTTCCAATAGTTATGAAATAAACGTTCTGCTGAGCATGGCCATTGCTCATTACATGCTGAAGAAGGACAGAACGATGCTGTCAGCACGAAAACGTCCAGGACGAACTTAGAACAATACGTTGAGGCTGAAAATCATAAGTAATAATAAATAAATCGTAAGTTTCGACTTAGGATATCGTAAGGTATATATGACGCAGTGTATACAGTAGACGCCATGTACACTGACCGGCACGAATCGTTTCACGAGAGGCTGGTCGCCCAGCCGCCGGGAGAGCTGGTGCAAAATGATGTGTCAAAATGGTGCATACTGCAAGACAGAGAGTTACACGCTTTTGTCGTGTTAATTTCACAGTCTTGTATTTACTGAGCTGGTCGAGCAAAGAGAAAGCGTTCGGAGTATTTTAAAAATGCGCTGTGTGAGTCAATCACAAGTGTCATTTTGCAGGCATATCTTTTTATTTGAACGCAAGAATTTCAAGTTTTTCTCGCTTCTGACGTCACAAAACAAACATGGCTGTGGTAAATACACCAGAGCCCTAAGTATCTTAGATACACATATACATGTGTTAAAGATTTTTTTCTTTCTTCAGAGGTTTATAAAGAAAACAAACTTTAACTACAAAGTAATTAACAAAGGTGAAAAATACAAATAATTTATATTCAAGAAGACAGCGGGTGTACATTAATTATGCAACTTTTTGTAGCCATTTGTTTAGTTCTTCGATATCCGCTGCTGTTTGAGGATCCTTGTTGAAAGCGTAGGAATTTGCAAAGTCAATCTGTGAGTCCAGATGCGAAAATTCGAAATCTTTGCCTTGCCTCCCAAGAAAGACATTGACCGATAATGCATCAGTGGTCTCCAGCTGGCTAGTCTTTGTCATTCGTAACAGATTCATCTCTTTCTCTAATAGCGTCTTTATCACCGCACATCCTTTGGCCATGACTTGATCCTGTTTGTTACACAATATAAGAACCGGGATGTTCTTCTGTATACAAGGATCCGACAATAAATTGTACAGGTATCTGCAAGAAGAATGTCCATGCAAAAATCATATAAATAAAAGATCTACCTATTTAAATATTTCGATGCTAAAATTATCTTCCCAAACTTATGTAAAATATATCATTGATCATTTTAAATGATAATATTTCCCTCAAACTTTTCTCACTCACTCTGCCACATCTCTAATTTCCTTTTGAATAGTCACCGAGTCAATCACGTAAACCAATCCTTTGGCGGATGACTTGTATTTGTCGAAATACTTGCCGCGCAGCCGTTCATCCCCGGGAATATCCACTATTCTCAAAGAGCTCTGAAACAAATGTATCTGTGAAAATATGTGACTTTCCACAGCAGATGCTATCCCGCATAAGACATTATTGAACCCACATTATTGACTGCGATATCCCCTGTATTTTCCTTAACGGATGTGTATGTCCTCACAAATTCAGAACACATTAATCTCGCATAGATTAGCGTTTTCCCAGTATCGCTGAGACCTGTCAGAAGGATACCCTGGCCTGCAGACTTTCTTCTGCGCCAAACCACGAATAAGACTGTAAATACAATAGTATAAATTCAAAAGGTAAAGCAACGAAATCAACATATGGTATGTAATGGGATAATTTAATAGATAAAACGATTGAAAGAACATCTCAATGTATCTCAAAAGTATGATAAAATCATGCTGAAGTATCGTATGGTCAAATTCACGATGTAAATATTACACTGAAAGTTCAATGCGGTGCGATAACCAAAGAATAAAAGGAACGGTTACCTAACGTTATGATAATAGCAAAAACAGCGACTAATAATCCTAGTAGCTGCGAATTGCCGCTTTGTTCTAGTAACGATTTTATCTGTTTCTCCATGTTCGTAATTCTCAATTGCCTCGAGTCTCACGCTTCCTCGTGAGCACACATATAAGCCATGTGTCCTCCACGCAAACTTGGCAGGGATAATGTACGATCAAACGACAGATTGTTCGTTTTGGTTGCACTGGGATTATATCGAAGCCATTGAACTGTAACCATACTGGAAGAAAGAACTGCCTACCCCCTCCATGGTACCAAACTGTCAGAGAGAAAGAGAGATAGTAGAATAAAGACTAAAGCGGAGTCCACAATGAGAATTTCAGCTCTGAGTCTTAAGAAATTGACCAATCACAATCGAATGTGAGCAGAATAGTTGACTGTGATTGGTCAATTTCTTAAGGCTTAGAGCTTGAAGCACTGTAGAGAAATAGAGAGAGAAGGGAAAGGGACTCAGTCATATTTATTTATTTAGATAATTTACATACTTAATTATAATATTTATAAATTTTTAAACTCCCCTAATTGTGAAAACTGGAAAAATATATAGATATGCATATATTTCATCCTTAAAACATCACATTTATTAATTCCTTCGATTCCAGCTTGGAATATCATGTTAAAAGATTGCAATACATAAATGCTGTTTCAATGGATAAGTGCCTTCACACATGCATTTATTGCACTTCTGCTATATAAAATCATCTTTATCAATAAAGAATATTAACAAAGGACGTTAAAACTTAAACCTTTACCAGTAAATAATATGAACAAGTGTGATAGAAATATTGTTAAAATATAAAATTTGTCCACAAGAGATTAACATTTGCAATTTCATGCACCAGTCTTGCATACCTTAATAGATGTCGTATTAAGATATAGTCTTATATAAAAATAACAATCATATCACATTATTTATCTCTCGACTTGTTCTTCTCTATAATTTTGATTAAAAAGATTGCTGTGCTCTATCACAGCGAACCAGTGGAAATGCGTTCTCGTCCGACCATCTGAGGAAATAATCGGCGACCTGAGTAACGCAACGGAGCATCGCGATGCAGTCGGCCTCGGCTGAATGTGAATCAAAATTTGATTCAAACATGTGTTCATAAATACTGCAGAGCTTAAGATTGACGGGGCTCGTTCCTTTGCAATTGAAATCCAGCCTCCTCCTGTGGCCGTTTTTCTTGGAGGGCTTATCCGCGGCATTTTGCCGCTTTGCTTTCTGTCTCGTCGGTGTTCTGTGATCGTTCTCGCGTTTCTCACGGTTTTCCAAACCATCGCCAACAGCATTACGTTCCTCGCATGTATCATCGTGTAACGCATCAATTAAAATATCGATATCGTGAGGATATCTTTGCAAAGAAGACGTCGAGGCTTCATTTTGGACTACAGTTTTCTTCTCCATCATCACAGAATCTAGTACTGCAAACAACAACTCATTGTATCCATCGTCGAACAAAGCTTCAATTTCTGCCGCATTTAAAGTACAATTTAAAGTACATTTGTGTGGTATATTATTGTTTGATATTCCATTAAAATAATCTCTGAACATCTTATATGTGTCGATGCACAGAACTGCATCGTCAAGAGTCTGTAACATAAGAAAGCCAGACATTATTGAATGAAGAGAAGAAATAACAAGGAGTAAGATGTCATATTTCAATTCAGTTACTTTATTTATGCAACTTAATTCCGACAGAAGTATCGGGTAGTCAAATGCATCACCATTATGTGCCACAAAACCAATTGGCGGTTTAAGACGACTCAGAAAGTGTATTATCAATTCGTAAGTTCCAACTTCAAACGGCTGCAGCAGCTGCATGTCGTCATTATATAATTCTGTGCACAGGCATATAATAATAATAAACTAATTTTCTACTATTTCATAAATGTATGTAATTAAAACTCACTTGTCAAATATTCTACTCTTACTGGCATCATTTTCTTTGGATTAATGGGAAGTATTAGTTTATGCAAAACCCTGGGCAAAGAATTCTGCCCGTTCTTATATACAGACTTTCTGTCAACAGCAACTAAAGCCATTTCTGTAATTTTAGGCATAACTGTTCCCTCAATAAATCCAATTGTCTCTAAATCAAAGAATACAAATGTCTGAATCTGCTTCCCCATTTTCTCATATATCAATTCCTTCGCAGAATGAATCAGTATGTTCTCCTGTTATCTCTAATGTCCAGTCACGTAACAAATTGTCCTTTAAAAATAACATCTTAATTTTATTTTATTTATAATAAACAACGGACTATTCCAGCATTAATACAGGTTGTCCGACACAATGCATATTTGCATTTGTGTGCAGGTAGAATTCATCAAACCAAACAAAAAAGTCCTTCACTATTTTGCAAAAGGTTATTGATGATAATTACCGAGATATTAGGGCCTGTATTCTGAACGAATTTACAAGGATGTTGGCGCGCTCTGTCTCAGTATGTGGTTAGGTTAGTGGTCAGTAGATGATCCTAAAAAGCTTCAATATCATTTTCACTTAATTACGGAGAAATAAGTTTATACATGTTCTGCCGAGGCGGAACGACTTAACAAACAAATATGCAGTTCAACAATAAAGGCTCTACGATTCGCGCGCAAAACACACCCAACTTCCTCGGGTATTTCCGTGGAACTATCTTATCATTGCGTTCGAGGTGCTCTTATCACTGCATTCAAGTATCTTATCACTGCCGTTGCACATAAGAAATTTTTAGTTGTAGCCATACATAGCAAGAGAATTGACCAATCACAGTTGGTTATTCTTCTTACATTCGAAAATCGACTGTGATTTGTCAATATTTTTTGTTCCAGACGTAAGTAACGGGTTTTGTGATCTGCATAAATAGTCCTTTATTATAAGTCCGGAAGATTAGACCCGTTATGGAAATTAGTTCCAAAGTCTCCGATATGAGCCGCCACCGTCTTTAACCAAGATTTGTGTCGTAATACAACTCAACGACAAGTCAGACGCCAACTACCGGGCACTTATAAACTCTTTCGGAATTGATTCCGAAAATCGCTCAATTATTCCCTATAAAATACAAGAGGGAATTTAGGAAATAATTAAAAAATTCCGATCGGAATCGATTTCGAACTCTTCTATAACAAATGTTCTGATCCCTTTTATTTTCGAGTTTTACAAATCAATAGGAAACTCCAAAAGACCTTATTTTTAGATCTTTGATACAATAACAAATTAGAAAACCCTTTCTATTTTCAAGTAGCGTGATAATAGCATGTCAGACTATATTCTATATACAACAAAAATTAAATAATTATCTCTCTTGTCATAGAAAAATAAGCAAAATCAATGGATTGTAACTTTGGCATAAATTGTGATACGATTAAACGAATATACTGTATGTATTACAAGAAATCAACGTAAATTCTGAGAAACAATAAATATCTTTTGATTCATCTATTTGAAATTTCGATGAAAAGAACAAAGAAAATAAAAGAGGAAATGATGTAGTTATAAAACATACGCATGGAGATTTCTTTTCATAAGATATTCGGGAAATTGCCCGTAGATGGTTCTCGTGTCGAAATTGAGGAATCGCATCTGCGTCCGCATTCAGCTCGTGTGGCTCGTAGTAGCGAATAAAGTCATCGCGAGAAAAGATGGTGGTGACGGTGGCTTCTGTACGTCAACAACTCACGAATTTGGCTCATTCCGGCGGCTCTCACAAGGACCAGGCCGAGAAGTAAGCATATTAAGTATAATCGACGCCTTATTCATCTATACACGCACGAATAAATGACCTTTTGTCCAGGTACCGCGGAACTTTGGATCAGATATTGTTGTCTTCCGGCGAGGAGCTGGTGGATGCTTTGAAGACGTTCATCGAAGCAAGTATGTTATTTTTATCCTGCGAGCAACTTCGATATATTGACGCACCTGAAACATCTAAATAGAACTACTGTGTTTTCCAGAAATTCGCACAACTTAATAATTATTAGGTTATACAATGCGGTTTTAGATACCAGATTTGTAGAGTGGAATATTCTAATTGCAATATATTATGTATGATATAGCGTATATTGTTTTGTCTTGAGCTGAATATGCCATGACGTTAAAATTGTTTTTTACTAACCCAATCATCAAAAAAAAAATTTATATATATATATATATATATTTTTTTTTAATATAATATATCTCAGGATATGAAAAAGGCATATATATTTAACTAAAATTATCCGCCAATATACTTCATGAAATCATTGAAATCGATCAATCATATTCACTATGATATATGTCCCAAGTTTGGTGTGTGCCTAAATAAATTTTCATTGCAGTTGTAAATGAGAATGTGAGCCTAGTGATTTCGAGACAAGTTCTGACAGATGTAAGCAGTCGCTTATTGTTTTTACCGGATGAAATATCAAAAGCTGTCTCACATTACACATTAGATAAGGTAAGCCTTTGTCGACTCGATCGTGAGATACGCATGATGCGATTGTACACGGATAAGTGTAATTGTAACGTCAAATATCGAAGTGCACGTGTCTGAAGAACGCAACTTGATGTTGATGTAGGTACAGCCACGTGTAATCTCTTTCGAAGAGCAGGTAGCTAGTATAAGGCAACACTTAGCTGATATTTACGAGCGTAATCAGAACTGGCGAGAGGCAGCGAATGTTCTAGTTGGCATACCGTTGGAAACAGGACAAAAGTAATATGCATATATATACATGGCGGTCAAACCTATCGACCCATTCGACCGTACATCGAGATTAACGGAATTAACGGTACCAATTGTTTCAGGCAATATACTGTTGATTACAAACTCGAAACTTATCTTAAAATCGCCAGATTATATTTGGAAGATGACGATCCAGTCCAAGCCGAAGCGTTTATCAACCGGGCGTCTCTCTTGCAGGTGCTTATCGTTCCTCCGTTGTTACTAACGTATCTCCCTGCTAATCGTGCTCATTTAATTTTCCCCCGTTTTCACTCGGCAGGCCGAATCGAAAAACGAACAATTACAAATCTATTACAAAGTGTGCTACGCCAGGGTACTAGATTATAGAAGAAAATTCATCGAGGCAGCACAGAGGTACAATGAATTGTCGTACAGATCCATCATCCACGAGGACGAGCGCATGACGGCCCTTAGAAACGCCTTGATTTGCACAGTATTAGCTTCCGCAGGCAAGGAATTAATCAATACGTGACTCGACACTTGGCTGCTTGCCGGACCGTCTAACGATCATCTTATCTCTCTCATTTCAGGACAGCAAAGAAGTCGGATGTTGGCCACGTTGTTCAAGGACGAACGTTGCCAGCAACTCCCGGCTTACTCGATCCTCGAGAAGATGTACTTGGATCGTATAATACGGCGCTCCGAGTTGCAGGAGTTCGAGGCGTTGCTGCAACCTCACCAGAAAGCGTGCACCATAGACGGCCTGGGCTCCACCATTCTCGATCGCGCTGTTATTGAACACAACTTGCTGTCCGCTAGTAAATTGTACAACAACATCACGTTCGAAGAATTAGGCGCCCTGCTGGACATCCCGCCGACCAAAGCGGAGAAAATCGCTAGCCAAATGATCACCGAGGGTAGAATGAACGGTTACATCGATCAAATCGACTCCATAGTACACTTCGAAAGTAAGTGGGCTCGTCTCTCGCGAGGGTTTTTCAACCCTCGTCACTTTCATCACCATCCTTCAATACGACCGTAGAATTTACACGTTCGTTCCGCTTCGCGTTTGTCTCGCATCCCGTATCGCTTCGATTCTTTTGTATTTATTAGTATACGAAGTAACTTGTTCCTCCCCCCGTGCAGCACGCGAGACCTTACCAACGTGGGACAAGCAGATACAATCGCTCTGCTACCAAGTGAATCAAATAATCGAGAAGATAGCCCAAACCGAGCCGGAATGGATCGCGAAAGTGATGGAGGATCAAATGGTGCATTAATATAGATCTTGTTTAATACACGAGGAGGAAAGAGACCGGTCGCGCGCGCAGACACACATACATACACACACACACACACACACACATACACACGGGAATCGCTTGTAACGTATGATAATATGATAACGGAAACCAGCCAAAACCAATAAAAACACTTGCATTATAGCTCACCGTTGAAAAAAGCGCGAGTGTCGCTCATCACATGTCATGTAATATACACTGTATTTTGGTTATCTTCCTTCCATAATGGACAAACACACATACACATACACACACACCGTGTGAAATCTTTCGTTTGGCAGTTTTCCAGAGGTACATTTGTATTTTTAAAAACCATCAGTAGGCAGTATTACGTTCGAGGTGTGTATCTTAAATGTATATTGCGTCATTGAAACTACAAGTGTCGATCCTAACGTTTCTTATTCGCTTGCTAAGGAAGAAAAAAAAAAAGGATAGAACCTAAAAGGTGGATATATTAATTTGTCGCTGTAAAATTGATTAATTCTCAAAAGCGTTCAGACACGTCTCATTTCTAATTCGACTTCGCTATAAAATTTAGACAAGATCATTATAGATGGAAAAGCAATGTAAGTTCTTCTTGTAAATAAATCACATTCATACTTCGTACAATGTTCTTTCCTGGGCGCATCCAACGATGAACGATCGCTCGGGAAAATAAAAGCCGCTCCCTTTATTCCACAAACATAATTATATATTTCCTTCCTATATAAAATAAAGCAGAGAGTGGAATTACATGTAGCTATGCGCAATTAATATTCATATGTGTCTTTTTGAAAATATGATAGTTACTTTATCATATATATGGCTATGTGTATGTGTGTGTATGATTAAAACGTGGAGACTCTACAAAGGAATTCAACGGCTTGGTAATATCCGAGGCAAACATTTTGTAACTTTTAGCCAACCTGGCAGTATTTCGTTTAGTTCGGGAACAGATAGTAGATATACCTATTCCTCTCGATAAGAAAATGGCACACACAACTGCCAATATAATTATATAATTTATACACGTATACATAATCATGTACGTATTATTTATACGGTTTATTAAGAAGGCATCGTGTTCTCATATATAATATGTGACAGTACTAAATGATAAAAGTGTGCTACGTATATCTACTATCAAACAATCGCATTTTAACACCTTCCGATTGCATACAAGTATATATATATTTAGAGAATAAGATCGAAAGAGCCCAACGAGTCTCAATCAATTCAATATTTAAATATTATCCAATGATGATTAACAAGAGATAAGAGTACAATACCGAATAGTCACAAAGCAAAGAACAATCGGTTTACATTGTCGAATGTTTGCAATTTGAGGGTAGAATCCTATAGACTCCTCGCAAAATCGTACGATTCGAGCGAGTCAATACGATAAATTATACCACAATCGAATGTGCGACGATACGGTGTTTGAGAAATATCGCTTATCCTGCAATGGCGCGATACGCATGCATGCGCGCGTTCTGTTCCGCGAAGCGAATGGACAAGAAATTCTCACGCTCCTGTAAATACTTTCCTTTTATTCAACTTTATTGATGACAACTAAAAAATTCCCTCTTTTCCGCTCATCATCGCCATATACCCTCCGTCTCTATACAGCTCCGAGATTTTTTGTATTATCATCTTCAATCTCCGCGGGGGAGATTTACTTCGGGTCGGGAAACCGACCGACGGCCATGTCGGGAATGTCAGATACCATGAAACTTCAGCGGGATTAAAAAGTTACAAACTCAACGTAAAAACTCGCCTTATCTGCGCGGTATTATGTCGTTCACGAAAAAAGATATCGCTATTTCACAATGGTAATATATATATATATATATATATATATATATATATATATGTGTGTGTGTGTTATGTTCTCTGTAACTAATTTCAAATGATGCATGATGTCTCGTGGCACCTAATCTGGGATCAACCTATCTACGCATTTTATAGCCAATACTTTATTTGAAGCATGTACTGTCACGCCAGTTTTATGACACAGGGGTCACAAGATATTTATTCGTAAGAGATAAGTTTTTCAGCTCTCTCTCTCTCTCTCTCTCTCTCTCTCTCTCTCTCTCTCTCTCTGTTTCGTAGAACACGAAATACGAAAGTTATGCGTTTAAGCCTGAAGATCTAATGCGATACCGTACTTGTGGCCACCGGTGTTGAAGTTCTTCCCGTCAATGCTCGTAGAGAGTGTCAGGGTCACACCTGTAAAAAACCGGGGTGATGCAATTATTTTATAGCGACGTGTAACACGCACGTGCAATCTTCTATCTTACGTAAATTCAACGTAATCACGCAGACAAATTTTGATTCGCTCGATAACCATATATTTTACGGACTGTTACCGCATGCAAACTTTCAACACTATTGTGAAATTACCCGTCCTGCCAGAAGCTTATTCTGTATTTAGCATAGCTACGAGCATCGGTCTATTAATAGACCGTGTTGTCCACTAACACCGCGAACGAAAAATCCGTTTGTGTGCTTCTCTGATTAAATCTGTTTGTCACCGCGCGCGCGCACACACACACACCGTGAATTTTTTCCAGAGTTTGGAAAAAAATTTATTTACAAAAAAAATCTACTTGTGTTGCAGTACGTACGATTACGAGATAAAACTCCGAGTATATCTCTCTTCGATTGTCTTTCAGAGAGGAACTACTTACCGTCTCGTAGCTCCTGTTGATATCCCAAGCCTACTTGAAGATGAGAATTCACCTTGGCTCTAATACTAGCTTTGTCGTCAAGGTTGTACTTCGCTGCAATACCGAACTGCGTTACGTTATTGCCGGAGTTCCACGCCAGATTAATCGCTCCTTCCAGGTCTGGTTTCACTTTGTGGTAAATCGAGCTGTTAAACTCACGGCCGTTCTCCCTAAAAAGTCATCACGGAGTATCGCATACTGTGCTTGAATTTATTCGTTTCAACGTTAACGAAAAATGTCGATTTTTTCTAACGCGTCATCGCGGGCGATACTTACACAGCGGTGTGAAGAGCAAAGTCGGAAGCGGTGAATCCAAGAGCAAAGTTGTTCTTCGTGAGTTTGTTCCTTTGCGTGTCGAAGGATCCCTGATAGCCAGCCAGCCATCCTGCAAAATGCAGCAATTCGTTGATCTAACTACTTTCACACGGTACACTTTATGTCTGTTGCATCATAAGTTTACTTTCTTATAACAAAATAGGCTATTTATATCCAGAATAAAGAAAATGTCTATTTGAGATAAAGGGATACATAGGATTAAGGAAATTTAAATTGAACAATTTCCCATCAAGTTTTAATACCACCGAGGGGAAATATAACCAGTTTTCTCAAAGAATGCACTGACATTCAAAAGCTACCCGGGCGTTACTGCGAATTTACCTTGATAGCCCATAACAGCCGTGGCATGAATTAGGGGCCCAGCGGATAGGCTAAGATCAAAGTCAGTGGTCGTAGAAACGTTCTCATGTTTGTAAGTTGTCTTCAACTTGCCAGTTTTGGAGCTGTGAAAAGTAAAAGGCCCGAGTAATGACGAAAGTTGCGGAGAATTCGATTTAATCATGAAGATTTGACCGATCTCCAAATATAGAACAAAGTTCTCGAAAATCGTCTGCAGGAAAATCGCAGGATTCATTTTCCCGCCCGTGACGTCGATGAGATATCTTACCCGGTTTGTGGGGAGAAGGTACAGCTATAACCAAGCGTGAGCCCTTTGAGCAATTTATCACAAATGGAGACGTCAGTTGCGAGGGTGTTGTCGGTGTTCCACTTCTCGCTGAACGACAGACCGTATTCCTTGATCTTGTATTTGGTTTCTAAGCTGCCAAATACCTTTCCTGTATCGTGGTTGGACACACCGCCGCAGGAGAACTCGACGTCCGAGCTGGTCTTGGTCTTGACGTCCAGTTTGCACAGACCGAAATGATAACCTTGTCCGAAGACATCACGAGCGCTCCTTCCTAAGTCGCCGTACGTCGGGGGAGCCATGTTCTGCGAGGTGAGAGGTAATCTCTATTGAAGAACTAACAATCTATCAATTTCAAGATCTACAATTCTTCGCGCGTGACGAGTGAATCTCTTCGGACCAACGATAGAGGCACGATGCAATCAACGATAGAAGAAAAGAAAAAAAAAAGGGGAAAAGACAACAACGATAGCTAAATTTAACCGGAGGCACACGCCAAGAATTTGTACTCCGTTCTACGCGGTAATTATATACACGTACGTGAAGCCGAATGAATGAAAGAGCGTACGGAACACCTTTGCGCATTCACGAGGACGGCCTTATCTACGGAGAGCCACTCTTGTACGTCGGGAAGTAACGTTTCTTCCCCTCAAACCGTGGAGAAACCGCGGTGTCACTGTGTCGCGTAATCTTCAGGGCACGTGAATTTACGACGAGGACGCGATATCGTGCATATCCGCCGATCTTACCGTGACGTGCGATGCGAAAATGATGGTATTGACCTGGCACAGGTATTACATAAGGTGCCGAAAGAGAGAGAAAGAAAGAGAGAGAGAGAGAGAGAGCTCGGTCGGATATCCGCGAGCGATTTTGAGATTCTAACTTAGAATCAGCTCCGTACGTCACCGCGCGTCGAGGAAACGTCCCTTTCTGTTCAACGACACCGCACGGTCGGAAGGAATCCGATCTCCGGGTTCGACGGACCACGGGGAGGACGCAGGAGAGAGACCATCGACCGATCGCGGGAATCGACATTACGAGGCAGCAGCTCGTGCCGGCTCGCCGCAGAGAGAAGCTCGTTTCTCGCGTTTCAACGGCGCAGATCCGGATTTCTGTTTCCTTTCGAAGAGGCGAGCCGAGGGATCCTTCACCGGCGATTATTTCCCGGGGTATTTTGTACTCACTCAGTTTCAGGAGACGTTGGGAGATGTGCGGCGGAAAGATGCGCAACTTTGCGGTGCTACGTCGACGTGAGAGGCGACGGATCGGCGACGAGGAGAGAACCGAGAAAGGGAGAAAGAGAGAGAGAGAGCCACGGCCCACGGGCTGTCGGCGCGTGCGCAGTGCCGGCTGAGAAAAAGGCCTGTTCCCTCGGCCTATTTCTGCGCGTGCAGATACGACCGACGACCATGGTGCACCGCGATGTTCCGCCACCGTTTGAATCTATCGTTGTCACAGGTATCATCGGGTCACTCTCGTAGAAGTGAAGATATAAAGAAAATAAGTAGATCGACGCTAAAACTACCGACGATTAACGTGACACCTTTCTGCCGGAGCGGTAAATCAGATTTTTCAATAGAAAGAAAAATACGCAATGCAAAGGAGAAAATGTATTTATTCGTTTACACATTGCGACAAGAATTACGGTTAATCTCAGAGATTCGTGCTGTTAGAAATTGGAGTAACTTTTAATAAGAAAAAATAACAAACCGATCATTCGGCCGGCTTTGGTAGTTTTAGCGTAAACGTAAAATATTCGTAAAAAAAGACAGAGTAATTTAATAGCGCCGATAGCAGGCTCTCCTCGAACGCATCCTGACAGTCAAAATCTCGGTATAAGGGTTGCGTTCGGGGAGCGCGCTATCGGCGCTACTGCGTCATTCCATCTTTATTTCGCACATCAGACGTAAAACAAGGACAGAACGACACGAGTTTTTCTGTTAATTTTAACACGAGGTAAATATGTTGGCAAGTAACGCAAATATTGTGCCAAAAATTAACACAACATTAATGTTGACAACGTTAATCGACACTTAAGTGTAAGATGTTATTTTAACACTGTTATACATGTTGAATATCGGTAAGACTCAAAATGTTGAGATCACATAAACACAATATGTTGAATTAACACAGAAAAAATTGAACATGAAAATTTTAATATATAAAAATTGACAAGGACCGATTTCAACGCAAATACAAAATGGTTTCGTGTATGTGAAGAACAATTTTACCTTTCCGCAATTATAATAACAATATGACATTGTGAATAATATTTAATGGAATTAGAACATCAGTGCTTGGTTCCTCATTGATAATTTCTTTTCATTCCATTATAAAAATAACGAAGACAACGAGATGTTGAACACCAGAAGATCGAAATCGCTTTGCGGCTGTGCGCAGAAAGGCGAAAGAAGCTTTTGGATCTTTCTGTACGTTTGAAGCTCCAAAAATACACATCAGCCGCATGGTTGCGACGACACGCGAGTCTCCGACCACAAACGGACGAAGCGGACGCGAATCTCGCCTAGTACATTCTAGATTATACCATTGGCAGAGCTTGCACTTGCGATATTTTTAATAAGCCGTGAATATAAAGCGCGCAGTAGGCGCGGCCTTCGGTTCAGTGCAAGCACGAACGTTCCAATCAGTACGGCATCCGATCGGATGTGAGGGAAGGCCAGGCGATTATCCGATTCTCGATTAAAATGTCGCACGAATCGGTATGTATATTCGTCCTTTGTTGTTTATATTACACTTTATATTATTTATTCACGAATATTTGCGAAACGTGAGTCAAGTTTGTCTTACATTTTTCGGTATGAGCATCTTGGGTGAGCAAGAAACGTTAAATCAATTTTCCGAAAAAAAAACATTCATTTTATGTGGATTTTGTTAACATTTTGACATCATATTTTACATTGTTATACGATAGTATAATGTTCCCGAATGTGAAAAATTGTAGAAATGTCACTTTTAACGTTTGATTCAAATGTCGTTAACAATGACGTTGTTATACAATATTAAGAACTACAATACTTGAAAACGTTACGCGTTACAAAATATCATTATAATATCAAATATCATCGTAATCCTGTTTACTGAGTACTCGAGAAAATTCCAGATACAATTTCGTTACATCCGAGAGATGCGAATGTTGCAGGGAAGCGGCGGGTCCGCGGGAGAATCTACGTCGCGGGCGTACAAGGTGCTTCGGAGCGATCACGTCGGCAGGTGAGTGAGAAAACTGTCTAAACTGTGTTAAAGAGATCTGAGAGGGAAAATACAGGGTAATTTGAGGCCGCGAGTAAAGAAACTCCTGGAGGAAATTCGCGATACCTGTTGTATATATCACACAATAAATACCGTAATCGCTCGGTTGCGGCGAGAGATGACGTCGTGGAGAAGAAGATAGCGCGTTCCGCCGGCGGTCGGGTTATAATTGCTTTGATCGCCCGTGATCTAATTAGCGCCTATTCGCACACAGTCGCATAATGTTTTTCAGGTACATGGTCACGAGCAGAGAAGTGCAGGCCGGCGAGGAGATCGTGACGGAAATGCCTTTCGTCATCGGGCCAAAGGCATGCACTTATCCCTTGTGTCTCGCCTGCTACGCACCTTGGCCTCCTGGTCCAGATGACAAGCCGCTATGCTCCAAGTGCGGCTGGCCAGTCTGTGACGAGCAGTGCGAGAATTCGTCGCAGCACAAGGATTACGAGTGTCAGGTAAATCCGGCGATCGAGGGAAGGCCCGGTGGAATTTCAATTGCAATCAATGCCGAACGAAACGCCCGGCGGCATTTCTTCCTTCGTGATATTTCAGATTGTTATAAATAGTAATTTTTATAAATCATCATTATAAATCATTATCGCGGCCTGTCCTAGCCGTTGAAACTGTGCACGTGTAAAGATCGATTTTCTGCCGGCAGGTGTTCGCGCAAGCGAACGAGAAGTTTAACGTAACCGCCGCGCTGGACGAGAACAATGAAAATGGCGTGCCGCAATTGGAATGTATAACGCCGCTGAGGCTTCTGTTGGAGTCGGAGAGGAATGTCGAGAGGTGGAACAGCGAAGTGAAGGACATGGAGACGCACAACAAGATAAGGTGCCAAAAGTCGCAGTGGAAGTCGGATCACGTCAATATCGTGGATTACCTGAGGAAGCGGCTCAAACTCGACCGGTACGCGTCGAAACACGCCGTTAACAATTAACGGTCGCGTCGTTAACGAGGTATGCGACTCTTAAACGAGTGCCCGTAAATGCAGATTCTCGGAGGAGCGCGTACAATCGGCGTGCGGCATTCTGGAGATCAACACGTTCGAAGTCCGGATGAGAAGAGGACACAGCGCGCGGGCTCTTTACCCGACGGTCGCCATGATGAACCACTCGTGCGTGTCGAACACATCTCACACCATATCGCCGACCGATTACAGGTATCTCATTACAGGTCGCTCGATACCTCGCGTTTCGTTCAAATTTCGACGCCCTAGAGACGCGAACACCGTGGACGGCAAATGCAATTCCGTTAAGTGTAACTTCCTTATAATAGCGCATTCCATTGTTTATATAGTCATATATCGACAAATTTCACACATGATCTCCTTTCCCCCGGGACTTATCTTAATCAGTCCGCATTTACTTACACACACACGCGCGCGCACACCTTCCTCAATTAATGGCCGCGGGAAATCTCACGTCGCTCGTTACGCCGATGAGGATACACGCTCGTATCGTACGAATAATGGCATAATTACTCGCGCGCCGGTGTTTTTTTCTTTCTTCGCACCTACACACAGGATACGACTGCGCACCACGCTCCGAGTGCCGGCGGGCGGTGAACTTTACGCGAGTTACACGCACTCGTTACTACCGACGATGCTGAGGCGGGAACACCTGCTCGAGGGCAAGCACTTCGCGTGCGCCTGCCCGCGATGTTCCGATCCCACGGAATTGGGCACCCACATGTCCTCGCTCAGGTGCAACAAGTGCAACGATGGAATTGTCCTGTCGTTGGACTCCCTAGGTACATCCCCCTCCTCCCCCTTTAGTTTCCACCGAAGCCGTAGTCAATTCGTTCGATGTGAAGAACTCGCAAGATCGGATAATAATCTGCACAGTATATTTTATCCGAGGGACCTCCTCGGAACGTCCTTAAGACGTCCTGCAGATGTCTTTAGGATGTCCACCGGAGATCTGTGCTGTATGGGAATTAATTAGTCGGTTAAAAATTAAATTGAAAAGTGAATAACTCTTGACTCAACTTAGTTTTAAGTAACTTGGGACTTAACTGAGCCAATTTTACAAGTTCTTAACTCTTCAACTTTTCTTTAACTTGGATAGAAATGAAAACATTAGCTTACCCAAGTCTGAGTACTCGATACTCGGTCTCACGCACCTTTACGACTTTCAGACCCGGAGAGTACTTGGAAGTGTACGCACTGCGAGTTCTCCACCAAAGGGCAAGCGGTGCGGAAAGTTCTCGGAATCATCCAAGCGGAAGTGGACAATGCTGAGACTATCAGCGGAGCTGACGGGGCCGACGCGATTCACGAAAGAGAGAACGTTATGAAGAAGTATCGATCGGTTCTGCATCCTCGTCACGCTTTCCTTACAATGTTGAGGTACGGTACAGTGGCACCGCAAAAGCTGTCAATTTAGATATTAACTGGAAAAACGATTAGTGTTAGTTAGAAGTAGTTAAGGAATTGGATACATCGGGACAAGCTCTTTCCCTTTTTGCGAGTTGTATTATCCGAGATAATTAAATAATAAATCATGAATACAGATAAAGGGAATAGATATGTAAAATATATATTGTTTTCTACAGACATTCGTTGACCCAAATGTATGGTCGAGTCGATGAATATTTATTGGACGACCTGCCGAACGTTGTGTTGGAGCACAAAGTAGACCTATGTCGTTCGTTGCTTCAAGTATTGGACGTGGTGGAACCCGGATACAGTCGTGTAAGAGGTATGTTCCACACATCTCCACGCATTCCCGCGCAGTCGCGCAGAAATGCATATAGACAGACTATATATATATATATATACCTTTACCTTTTCGGCAGGTATGACGTTATACGAGCTGCACGCGCCGTTACTCTTCTTAGCTAAAGACATGTGGAATGCCGGTGTCATCGACGAAGCCGGTCTCAAGTCCAAGATGACGGAAGCTGCGAGCATCCTGAAAGAGGCGGCCACGATATTAACATTGGAATCGCCGGAGACGGCCGAGGGGCAAATAGGGCTCGTCGCGAAGGAGTCTCTGGTCCAACTGGAACAATCTATAAATAATTTATAAGTATTCATTGTAAATACATACTCGTATTTGTACGACAAACTTGTTTACTAATAAACGCGCACACTTCTACACAGAGAAAAGAAGTCCGGTTGAATTTGCCCGACGACAAACGAGACCGGATAGGTTTTGATCGAAGAAAACGGAACCTCCGGTCATAAGAATCGCATCTAGCTTATAAGAACCTTCGTCACGTCAAGTTTCCTTCGTCCGAAACGCTCTTGGTTCCTTTATTACCGGGTAAATTCGGACGAACCATTTTTCTGTGCGCACGCACGCACACCTCTTTGATCGCGAAGAGACGCGAATCTACCAAATGGAAAATGTCAACGGGCCCTCAGGAGCAAAGCACGGATGTTGTAACCGTTAGAACACCATTAGAGCATTAACGTTGCTAGTATTGATATTCTATGATTGATAATAATTTGTGGGAGAATAAAATTGTTCGCGTGCTGAATATTTGCGGCCGATCGTATTTGCGGTGAATCGATCTCCCACGCTTAAACTGATCTTCGAGCATCCCCAGTCAAGTTATTGCGAATTCAATTCCCACCGAGAAATCTCCCCTTATCCAATCGCTGAATTAATTCGAAAATCTCGAGCGAGTTTGATAGCGACTCTCGATGTCGTTGCGTCGCGATTTTGTAACCGCGTGCGCGCGCGATTCACCGGTGTCTAATAATACGGCGCGTGTGTACGCGAAGGAAGACGGTTCGTGTTACTCGCGCGTCCGCCTCCCCCATGCCAGTTACGGGTCGGCAATCGCAAACTTGGAGGAAGTGATTTAGATTAGATTATGGCGCCCACCCCGAAGTACAAAGTTGCACACTCGAGGAGACTCGGCAGGTACGGCTACCGTGTAATTACAAGCGCGCGACTAACACGTGTAATTAAGGTGTCGATGAAAAATCGCGTTGTTCGTGCGGCGATATCTCTTCCGACTGATTAACCGCACGATCTTTGTGCACCGGACGATGAAGCCGTTAACGAATTCGACGAATTTCCGCGCGAAAGCCGCGGTAGGAAAATACGCGTGCAGGACGCTATCCTTGGGAGTAAATTTAGCGACTCCTCGATCCGAAATAGACGGCAATCCTCGCTATTTCCGGCAGCATAAATCATCGTGTACATCATCGGGGAAACACGTATCTGTCGCAATCGACAGCTCGCTACTGCATATATACCTTTTTGTTTGCAAGGTACCTCGTAGCAGCTAAAAATATAGCGGCAGGAGAAGTTGTTATTCGGGAGGAGCCGATCGCGGTCGGCCCGATGACGTACAGAAAGGACTGCCTGTGCTTCGCGTGTCTGCGTTCGTTGTCGAAGATCGGCGGAGGCGAACAATACACTTGCTCCAGATGTAACGTCGCACCGCTGTGTAACGCAGCGTGCGAGGTAATACGTAGTACTTTGTAGAACATGTCCACGTGGTGGATCTCCCCATGGTGAACACCAACTAACAGCAACACAACGTCAATGTTATATCAATTTCCCGCTCAACGATGTAAGTGCGATGTAACGCGCGTGTTACGTAACGGTTACATTGCTGAGCGGGAAATTGTAACATCGACGTTGTGTTAATACAGTTGGTAATTGCGAGTCAGTTTACGTTTATATACGTTCTTTAAGCATACATGCAAGACGATTGTGAAACACGTTACATGCGTTTAAAGAACGTACATGAAACTAACTGTGCTACCTGGGTCAGTTATCGTTCGCTGGGATCATATCGGCGATTCTCAAAGTCTCAGGAGGGTCTGCGAAGAATGTCTTGTTAATGTAAAAAGCAAGGGGGATACATTCGCACATAGCCGATAATAATAATTAGACATTCAACGAGAGCGAAGGTTGCTTGGAATAATTCGATGAAGGGAACACCGAGCGAAAAGTTTGAGAACCATCGCGTTACGTAACGCCGTGTCTCATTCGAAATAGCGCGTCTTTTTTCTTACCGTCTCACTTTGAAGGCACGAACGACCCATCACACGAATGACGAATGCACGATACTTCGGGATAATCGAAATCTGCTGGCGGAGAACGGGATCGACGTAACGGGAATTTTGTTGGCTTTGCGATTATGGCTGATCAAATGCAGGAATCCAGCTGTGTGGGAGCAAGTAGACCAGATGGAGGCGCATCTGGACAAAAGGATGGGCACGCCCGTCTGGAAAGACAGAGAAGTCAATGTGGTGAATGTGAGTTTCCCCACTGGTCAAATTACGCGTGTTAAACGCGTTCAATGTTAATTCCATTTATAGAGGAAAATAAACCTTTAATTAAAAAAATGTTATATATATATAATCATACAGATATCGTATGTAGAATATATTTATATGTAGAAATATATAATTATTTGTATCTTTAGATAATTCGAATGGTCGAATTACGCGTGTTAAACGCGTTCAATGTTAATTCCATTTATAGAGGAAAATAAAATAAATGTTATATATATATAATCATCGTATGTAGAATATATTTATATGTAGAAATATATAATTATTTGTATCCTTAGATAATTCGAATGCTCCGCGTACCTGACGAGATCGGTGAGCCACCCGGTGCGGAATTAATGCAGAAATTGTGCGGCATTTTAGACGTGAACACCTTCGAGCTACGATCACCCGGTGCTCTCGATGGCCTTCTACTTCGTGGTTTATATGTTGAAGCAGCCTTGATGGCTCACGATTGCAGAGGCAACACTCATCTCACCGTGGACGATGACTTCCGGCTGACCGTTTACGCGAGCGTGCCGGTCAAGGAAACTGAGCCTATTCTTTTCAATTACACTTCGTCACTGCTGGTCAGTTAATTATGTAAATTCCATGGTTGAAAGCTCAAGTTTTTAATTAATTATAAATAAATTATTATTATATATATATATATGTGTATGTGTGTTCACTAGGGAACAGCCGACAGAAGAGAGCACCTTCGTGAGGGGAAATACTTCGAATGCGAATGCTGTCTGTGCGAGGATTCTTACGAGCTGCAGTCGCATCTGAGCAGCGTGCTGTGCCCGCGTTGCAAAGAAGGATTCGTAGGAATACAAGACACTTCCAGTTTCGTCGATCCGTATGAGAGCCGGTGGCGATGTCAGATGTGCAAAAGGACCTACGGCGGTCGTCTCATCAGAGCCACGTTAAATATCTGTAGAACGCTGATCGAAGACTGCGAGGATGCCGACATAAAAGTTCGCGATGATTGACATTTAAGACATTTGGCTCTCTTACATCCCGTCTCTCGCAATCTTTGCAACGGCCTGGTAATTTGCAGAGTCTAGACGGCTTGCTTAGAAGATTATCCCGATCATTGCACACCAATCACTTCCTGATGCTATCCCTGAAGCAGAAGTTACTGGCTGCGTGCAGGAAAGAAATGACATCTCCGAATCCTCAGAAGAAGATTGTGCGAAAGATGTTGGACACGTGTAACGAAGTCTACGGCGTATTGGACATTGTGGAGCCGGGCATATCGCGTTTAAAAGGTACATCGAACGTTTCATTATAATTATACTTATATGCCGAACGCGATAATTACTTCTCTAATTAATATTCTAATATTTGTCTAATTACTCGGTGTGAAATACAAACATCTGGAAAATACCAAAATTTCAGTAACACCATTTCAGCAATGCTATAACAATGTTTTGTAGAAATATGAAGTCGTATATAATTATGCATCTGGGAAAAACTTTCCATATATTTAATTATATATAAATATAAATAAATAATATATTTTTTTTTTTTCTTTTTAATGTGTATGGACATATTCCATATATAATTATATATGAGAAATTTTTTCTCTCCGGATCTATTCCGGATATATTCCGGATTCTCTCCGGAATTATCGTGTGTATCGACTTTTCAGGGATAATGTTATACGAAATGCATCTGCCTATGATAATATTGGCGAATCGATCTTATTCCGCTCGCGAGATCTCGTCCGCACAGTTGGCGCGTCAACTAGAAGAGGCCAGAGACCTTCTAAAGAAGGCTCTGACCATGCTGCTATTGGAGCCTGCGACAACTCCGGAAGGGAAACTAGCTAAGCGAGCGTTGGAGGAATTACGGATGCTAAATCAAAACATAGGCGACGTGAGATCCTTGCCAGCGGAAGAACCGAAGGTCTACGTGCGTAAAGCGAAGGAGAACCGCAAAAAGATTAAATGATATGTCATAACATACACAAGATATTTCCTTTTATAAGTTACAATTATCGTTTACGTCGATATGACGATTACTCAACTGTTACGCAATGGTACACATTTTGCTTTATATCGTGAGAAAATTGTTACTCTATTATTGCATGATAATAACAAAAAGAAGAGAAGAAGTCTCGTATGATTGTACTGTATGTATTTGTGATGATGTATCCATCTCTATAGCTTTAATAAATATATATATATATATATATATATATATATATATATGTATGTACGTATACAAAAAAACCTGTAATTCCACACGTAACAGTGAATTTAGAGGAACAAATAACACTCCAGAAACCAAAGATTCGCACATTCGCTTCAAAGATACAGTCATCGCTGCAAGTTGTAAATCGTTCGGAGCTTCTCACAGAGAGACCTCGGCACTCACGTGTGTCCTAAGAGCCGAGTTGATCTGAGACAAGAGGAAATCGATCTCGTTTCGTTTCTGATCCATCTGAACACGATTAAAATTATCCGTAATGCTCATAACTGATCCTCGACATTTGTACTGGTATCAAGAACAGGATCGTGCGCACAGCCCCCGTAAGCGAACATTTTTGGAATGTCTTGCCCGTAGTATATCTTCGCGTTATGCGCCAGTGCTTCGTATTTCTTCAGCTCGAGAAATCCCTTGGACAGAAGCAGCTTATTGGCCTCAGCCTGCATCTTCATCTGGTAGAACTCAGCGTCCGAGCGGCTCTTCTGCCTCGCTAAATGCATCTCGTCCTCTATCGCCGCCATTTGCTGCAGCGACTCCTTCTCCATGATTTTTTGATTGTACTGAATCTTCGCAACTTGCGCCTCCTTCTCCGCTTCTATGACTGCTTTCTTGCGATCGGTCTCAGCGTCCTTTTCTACCACCTTCTGATGTTGCGTGGATATCAGCAGCTTCGTCTTCTCCGCTTCCCTGAAACGTATGAAATTAACACAAGATACAGAAACGTGCGGAAAGAGGGTGATTTGAGCGATTGGTAAGACAACTGCTCACATCGATTCGTAATTTTTCCTGATCGTTTCAGGAATCTTTGGCTTCGTCACTCTGACAGCTTGTATGTTGAGACCGGGCGCCAATTCGTTCAAGTCCCTCTGAAGCGCAGTCTTTAGGTTCTCGTCGATCTGATCGAACAAGTCGATGTATACTTCGTGCAGCGTGTGCACAGAGCAAAATTGGTTCAACTCATGATGAACTTTGTTGAAGATCAGCGTGCGGTCGTAATCCGCAGTGAAGTTCCTCACCATGTTATATACTGCAAAAAAGGTAAACACGCTGTGATACGTATCCTTGGGGACAATCATGGGACCAGATCATTCCAGATCAGAGACTCACCACTATTCGCATCCAATATATTCACAACTTCTATGCGGTCGAAATAGATCATCACACCGCCACTGGTTCCGCATGGCACATTTTTCACCTCGTCTGTCTGCAAAGTTACTTGGACCGAACGATAAGTGGTCAACAATGGTATCATCATGTGAAAACCCGGATTGCTCACTTGAGGTAACAGCGCACCGCCCTGACGGAAATTCACGAGACGGTGGTTAACGAATGACACGTAATTCTTGGGTATGAGGTAAATATTTGAAACTCACCCTGAAGTACACACCGACGTGGCCTTCCTCGATACGATGAAGGGAGAAATTAAATACTATCGCAAAGCACACGAGGAAACAAATCGCCACCACCCTCTGATCGAACATGTTCGGATGTTTACGATACACTGGAAATCAAACGAAACAATCAACGTGAGAGGTGTACACCATGTGTTGTGGGGCACTCAGGTTATATAGTGTACACAAGGTGAATCACACGACGTTCGAACAGCTTCGAAATAACAGTATCGCGTACAGCTCGAAATAGTTACGTAACCGTGCGTGAGTACACAATGTGATAATTATATAGAGCACAATTAGCAAAATCATCGAGCCCGCTGGTTCGATTCCCGAAATTTGCATTCGCCATAAAGAGAGGTTATTTCTGTACGTGCCGATGAGACGAACGAGCAATACCTTGGCGCAGAGGACGAGAATTATGCGTTACGAAGTAACGGACATGTGTTTATAATTAGAAATTATAACACGGTCCGTTAATTTCATTTTATGAAATGAACCCCTCGATCTCGGATACTGGCCATACCGCTTTCCTCCCAAGTAACTTTCTTCGATACGGATATCGGCTTAAGGTAACACATGGCCCGTCGGAAACAACGAAAACTGCAATTTCTTTTTTTCGCCTTCGCACGACTAGTGCCTTTATATGTTTGTCTCGATAAGCAAATGTACAGTTAATCGATATACGTATATTCACATCTTTATTATTTACTTATATAAACTCAATGAATCCTCAATAAAGCTTAAATTGCAAAGCGTCTTATTTCCGATATCTTCTTTATATTACATATATGGAGATTCGATAAATTTAACTGACCGAATAAATATATCTACGATAAATAAAAAAATATATACAGCAAGTTTGGATAATCCTTGTAAAAGAACAGGAAAAGGAGAGATTTTTTGGAAGTGACATTTGAAATTGCATATCGAGTTTACTTTCGATCACATTCGATCAATCGACTATTGATGTAAGATAACGAGGTTAGGTTTCCGAAGTGACAGGTCCTCGGTGCGAAACTTTCGTGGATGTTGCCAGGATTTCAGGCGTCTTGATTTATCGTCTCCGTTTCTTTAACTGAAAAATGGAAGTTAAAACGAAGAGTGAACACTTACTAGCTCTGAAAGGTAATATATTAGAAAGCAATACAAATTTATAGCATCCTTGGATTCTTTTTGAAAACTATACAATATATTAAAATTACTAACAAAAGATTTAAAATATTAATTGTGTGATTATTATAATACATGTGTAAGTATTAATCTGGGAATAATCAACTTATTTTTTTTTTACATAAACAATCACGAATACTTTATACGCTTATTTCGTTTATTAAATATTTTTTTCGGTTTCTCCTTATTTTTTTTTTCAAAAAGTAACAAGTAAATCTATATTTATAATGTCCCTAAATAATAATAAGTCATAAGGCAATCGATAATAAGCTATATTTTGTTAATAATAGTGACTTTTAAATGGGGTCTAAATGATCCCAGGTGACTATTCCCAGGTTAATAACAAACATATCGTATCTCTATAAAAATTACATATATTTTTTAGTGATGAGATTGACAAGACCCACTCTAGCAAGTCCTGTAGTTGTTACGTGTGATTCAACAGACTTGCCAGGTAACACACTGAACAATGAACTCAAGAATGATTGCACAGCTTTACAGGGTATGGAAGCACTCGCTATAGGACAGTTTATGGTACTGCCTCAGAGTTTCGGGTATGTTTCCATTGATATTTCTCTTTATACATATGAAAAATTGCAAATCTTTTTCACAATATTGAACAAGTGGCATCTATCATTTCAGAAACATATATTTAGGAGAAATATTTTCCAGTTATCTGTGTGTACATAATGGTAGCAATCAAGTTGTAAAAAACGTCACTGTAAAGGTAAGTTTTAGTCGCAGATTGCAGTTATCACAAGATAATGTGTCTTATTCTATTCATGCTCGCATATCTCTTTAAATTGTCGATTGTTCTAAGTTGCTACACTTATAAATTCCACAGGCGGATTTACAAACGAGCACACAGATAATCTCCCTATCAAGCAGTAACTTGGAAGGCAAAGAATTGGCACCTGACAGTACAGTAGACGAAGTAATTCACCATGAAGTGAAGGAGATAGGTACGCATATGTGAGTATCTCAAAAGCTCCTGTAAAACTATATTCTTACGTGTGAGTAGAAGACGATCTAATTTTTTTATCTCATCTTCCAGATTGGTCTGCGAAGTGTCTTACACCTGTGCAAATCAAGTTGGATCTCCGCTGTCATTTAGGAAGTACTTCAAGTTCCAAGTGGTCAAGCCACTGGACGTGAAAACCAAATTTTATAACGCCGAGGTAAAGCTCACGTTCAAGTTGTGCAAGTGTTCTTACCGGATGAATTCAATATCCTCACAAGGCATCCTTATTTTTCTGCAGTCAGACGAGGTGTATCTCGAGGCACAAATTCAGAATCTAACGGCCGGGCCGATCTGCTTGGAGAAAGTCGCCCTGGAGTCGTCCCATTTATTCATCGGTAAGGTCCCTCGCCGGTTTTCGGTGAAGTCAGTCGAAACAGTATTGCATCCCGGGTCATCATTTCAGTGACCACGTTAAATACGAACGAGGAAGAGGAATCCATCTACGGAAGCGTGAATCTGCTGGACACAGGCTGTAGCAGGCAATATCTGTATTGTTTAAAACCACAGCTGAGCTTACTGAAAGATCCGAAAATGATGCAGAATGCCACGAATATCGGCAAATTGGACATCGTGTGGCGGAGCAATTTAGGAGAGAGAGGAAGGTTGCAGACCAGCCAGTTGCAAAGGATGGTACGTTACGTCGTCCATCGTTGACGGACGAAAATTACGTTAACACGCGTTGACTTGCGCGTTTCAGGCACCCGAGTACGGAGATCTAAGGGTCACCGTAAAAGACATCCCTTTGAAGGTCTACCTCGAGGAGCCGGTTAATTGCAAATGTCACATTATAAATACCTCGTAAGTGGGCGATTACAATTCGAAAGTGTGCGCAGGATCGTTAGCGATGGCCCTTTCACTTGCTTGCAGAGAAAGAAGTATGGATCTGCTGTTGAGCTTGGAGTCGAATGATTCCATAGCTTGGTGCGGGATGTCGGATACGACGATAGGCACTCTGAAGCCTGGAGCTTCTATAGACATACCTCTCTGTTTGATCACGCTGGACACAGGCATCATCGTGAGTAACTTATCAACAGGAATGTTGAGCATATGCATTGCCGAGAAAATAACGCTTGATGAATGATAAATAAATCTTATAGACCGTCTCCGGCCTGAAACTGACGGACACATTCCTAAAGAGAGTTTACGAGTACGACGATTTAGTGCAGATTTTCGTGAATCAACTGGATTGAAAGATGCACGTACGTGATAAGAATGTTTTTATCAGCTTCGTGGCATCTATCACTTATAGATTTAATAAAGAATGCGCCAAGGTATTCTTATACAGTGACAAATGTGTAACGGTGATTTATTTGTTAAAGTTCCGTGTTGTGTTAAAATTCATCAGAATCGGAAGTGTTCATAAGTATGCATCTAATGTCGACATGTTCTCGGTCTCGCTGACAGCCCCCACCGCGCACGCGAGAAACGTTTGAACGTTTTGCGGCTCGTTGCCACCGAAGACGTATCCATTGGCCTTGTCCACGGCATTCTTCACTTTCAACAGCAGTGCTTTGTTCGAAACGTCCAACGGTATAAAACTAACGAGACTGTAGTCTTCAATTATTGATACCAGCGCCGCATTCAGCTTCTTGTATCTGTAAGATGTTACACGCGTTGTTCGTGAAATATTTCATAAATCGACGAAAGACTCGCATTTAGATACAAAATATCTCTTTACTTTGCTGTAAACGGATCTTCGTTCAATTTCTCCAAAAGATAGTTCAAGTCCAGCACTTCCGTGTAGAAATCTATGTTAAATGCCAGGCAGTCGCTGAACTTTTTCATTTCATCGAACTTAGTCATAACGTTTACATGGGGCAAACCTATTTGTAACATTGTTGTCGTGCAAAGGGTCAGGGAGGACAAATATTTTCCTGTAAATCATATTGGCAGTTATGTCGAATGAGTATAATGAGGCACAATTGTGATCTCATGCAATTACTTCCTTATATTGATTATTATTTAATACGGACATAGTAAATTCATAAATCCTCACCGGGATCACTGCAATGATGAGAATCCACAAGATGTACACTGCACAATCTCACCAAGTTTTGATTCAATTTTTCCGCTATCTGGCTCACAGACTTGTGATGTGTATATAATTCAACCTGTTACGTTTTGTAAATATATATTTTTAGCATCATACAGAATTATGAGAAACAATCTTGGGCAGCATTGTCATAACCCACCTGTCCCGGACAGTCGAAGATGAAATAGCGATCTTTCAAATTCAAGATTTTGGCAATCAGCCACTGTATATTGGTTTCTAGGAATTCCATACAGTAAACTAAAGCTCCATTTGGTCCAAGACCAAAGTGTGTCATGACTTCTTCGTGTCTGATTAATTCGGAGATATCTACAGCCGGGGTATACTCCATGTTTTCGTTTGCTGGATCTGAAAAATAATAATCGTTCGTACTTGGTCAAAAAGAAAAAGAAATCATTGGGGTAACATTTTACTCACCGATATTAATAACAGCTACTTTCCTGCCAATGGACTCCAAGAACTTGGACATCACGTTGCAGTATGTTGTCTTCCCACTGCCAGGTGGGCCGATAACCAGTTGGCCGAAAATTAAGCTCATGATGCAGCGGTAAATTTTACACTACCACGGTTTAATCTGATTTACGGCAGCGACAATAGCTCTCAGAGTCTCCGTATTGTAATCCTTTAATGCTATCGACAAGAGCAATGGCTTCTCGATATTAATTTGTTGCGCTATGTATCTGGCAGCCACGTGAATGTCGTTGTTATCATTACCAAAGTGTGTCCTGTACATTTTTGCCAGATTAGTAACGCACTGAAAATCCCTCGACTATCGTGGCGCTCATTGTTACTTACTTTATTGTAAATACGTCGCTGTTGTTATTTAGAGGCACATCGTTCACAGATACACCATTCACAGATGAGTCACGGTTTATTGTCAATAATGTCCCAAACTTCTTGAAGTGCGTTATAATTAACAGTGTTTGATTACTATAAGCAAACAAATACTATGAAAGAATAATGATAATAATAAATATGATACATAATAGTGTATATCACGATCAAATTGTAATAAAGAAAAATGTATAGAAATTATTTTGCACCTGTATGATATTAAAACGATATCCGTATGATTACCATTAGTAATAAGAGCACACGCGTGTTCACTCATATTTCTCATGCATTCCTACAAAAAATTTGTCCACGAAATAGTATCGAAGCTAATAATCGAACCTAATTTTATGGTGATCAGCAGGAAAATGCAAAGGTAGCGTGTTAAGCGCGACTAGCGTCATCTAGCAGGAAAATGCAAAGGTAGCGTGTCAAGTGCGACTAGCGTCATCTAGCGAATAAATTGAGAAACTAAAACTCCTATGATAATTATGTTCGTATATTTTAGCGTGCATATTGAACTTCATAAATATATTTGTGATATATTCTATTATGCTACTTTGCTAAGAATTTTTTTAACCGTTAAAGGTTGATGTTATTTACTTAAAGTAATCACGGCTATCTTGAAAATGGAAAAGTCAATGCCGAAACAAATGACAGATAAGAGCTCTACTAATTATTAAACTATTATATGTAATAAATAATACTAAATATTTGGGTTATTAGGCATTTTTATGATCATTACATTCTTTTCAATAGTTTATAAAATTTGCAAAATAACTAAAATCAAAGTCTAAATATAAAAGAAAAAATTATGTTCACATATAATACTACACATGCATACAAGTTGAATTAATACAAATCTCGAGGTTGATTATTTGGCGTTAATAAGTCACAAATAACCGTGATGGAAATCTTACGTGCCAATTTCCCGCGTTGAATGAAGTTACCTGTTATTGATAATTACATGCTTATTAATATTAACGAGTTTCACAATTACAATTTGTCACAGCGAATCAACATCGTAATACCGATATTACACTGGGATCTCGACGCGTGATGAGGAAGTAAAGTGACTGTAAGGAGCGAAGTGACTTGAAGTAAATTTTATTGAAACAAGGAATCTGTACCAGACAGAACTAAAATTACCGTTGATACTACCGGGGTTCACGTATCGTATATGCCTGCAGTAGTCACTTTATCGCACTCTTCTCCTTTTTTCCTTTATTGTATAAGTAGTCTGAATATTTATAAGTACAGAAACAATATTCGAAGGTACGCGCACAGTCTATCTTGAAAGTTCTAAAGCTAGAAGAGAAAAAGGATTCTCCCTCTCTAGTAGACCTGTATTCTCAGTTTTACGGGTAATAGAGAAGGGGGGGGGGAGCTAAGGGAAGGGATTTCCGCTTCTTTTTTTATATCTATGTACAAGTGATAACTCAAAGATTTGCATATACCCTACGAGCCGTCCTTGCGCGCGCGCTCCGTCCGTCTATCGCGCGCGTCAAAGTTCCGTCCGGCTATTTACAATTTTTACAAGACACTCTCAATATACAGCGGTACATTATCATTACAATTTAAACGTGTCTCCGTTTCTCCTTCGCCTCGATTACAACAAAACCTAGATTTAGTCGTACACAAATGGCCCCGCTTTGGAAAGAATCCCGTTTCTTCGTCGTCATTCTTCATTGGATGGGACCAAGTTTCATTTATGTACTCGTGAATTTGTCAATTGAGTAACGTTTCACTGAAATCGGACAGAGTTAAGAAATTATGAATTCACACACACACACACACGCGCGCGCGCGCGCGCACAAATACACATGGGCATATCACCACATTTCAGGTACTTGTAAAGAACTTATAGTCGAGTATAAAATGAAGTACACACCCAATGATATTGAAATCCGAAATGTAAATAAAACTGTATGAAGTACAGCTGAACGTAATGGCATTTCATGTCCTTTTACTTGAAAATAGTTTTTATTTAGTTAATAGCGTCAATATATGTATAATATGTACATACATATGTATGCATCTCACCGTTGTAACTTCAAGTCTGTTCTTTATAGCTGAACTGGCTGCACTAGCTTGCACTAATTCAGCGACGAACAGACCCTTTAATGATATATTCCTGACAATGAATGGAGGTGAAAATCCCAATGAAAAGTGTCGATGTTATAATTTCAAGTAGGAAACGTTTAAAGTTAACAAATCAGATGGTTCAACGTTTGTACGCTCAGGTACAATACATAATACGGTGACAAAATTTGTTGTAGTTTTGATAACAAATTACACATCGCTTCTAATCTTTGTAATACTTTCTGCAATACTTTTACGTGACTATTATTATCTATTTTTGTAGTACATTAAACATTCGCGTTTAAGAAAAACCCGATCAACGATAAATTTTAATGCAGAATTAACTCAATAAGGCGATGAGAGTAGTTTTACAAATTGGCACAACATATTTAAGGAACGTGTGAATTTGAGCATTTAAGATCAGGAATATATTAATAAAATTACGGTAGCAAGTTGTAAAACATGCTGTGAGATATTATACGCATATGTAACACTCATTTATTTATTTTTTTGTATTTTCAAGTAAAAGGTTCGAAAATGCTGCAGATAATATTGACATTACTTAGAGTACACTTGATCCCATCCCCATTCAGTATGTTCGCGATCATACAAAATGCTCGATTTTCCAAACTCTTGTATATTAAATTCATCGGATATACATTTATTGAAGGAAAAGAAACGTCTGATTTTATGCTAATGTAAGATATTGATATAACAATGCGCGATTCCGAATGTAAAACTCTCAATTTTCAGATGGGACACATCGCATACGCAGTCTAATTACGGCTATACTAAGAGCGTAAAAATCTAAAAACTTCCGTATTAATTATAATAAGCAATATATATATATATATATATATATNTCCATATTGTATACACAATTAAATATATATATATATATACGTATATATATATATATATATATATATATATATACGTATATATATATATAAATTTAATTGTGTATACAATATGGATTTATTTCACGATTTTACTGAAAAAAAGCGCGCAAAATGCACAGTGTGTTGCAGCATCACTAAAAAATAGATTATATCTGAGAATAGCGTGTAAAGAGCTTTGAATACGTATTAGAATTTGGTTTTGTACCGAATTCACATTTCGGGACACTCGCTTGTCGTCGACGAAGACGTCCCTTCGGTGCGGCGTGTTTCATATTTAAAATATATATAAATAGAACGGATTTACTAAAAACCCACTGCACATTGAATGCACTATTGCGCACTATTAAAAGTTGTTCTGTGCAAAGAGATACGAAAGCATAAATATATCATATACAGGGTGTCCCTTAAATACCAGCCACACTCAAGAACTCGTTTACTTGAAATGAAGCAAAGAATCGCCTTTGAGTGTGGCTGGGTACTCAGAGAACATTCTGTACAATCTTAGATTAGCGAGATATTCAATTACATATTACCGTATTGTTCAAATACGTAGTTCCCGCATATTTCATTAATCAAAATGTTTTTTATATTTTATTTATGTATATTTTTACCGTGAGAGTCAACACAATCCTTTCAATTTACTTTCAATTTATTAATTTTGAATCATAATGTATCGAAAAAAACATCTCTATATGCTCTTGATAGTTCGATAGCAATAAATCTTGAAGAGAGTGCGAAGTTAAAAACGAGAATAAAAGATAAACACAACTTGTACGATATCAAGGCGAATGAAGGAGTTCGGTAAACCTCAATTAACTAATACACAACCCTCTATGCTAGTGCGCATTAGTGCGTCCAAACGATCTCGTGAGCGTCGGAATTGACCTGCGCGATTGTCTCCTACACTAAATAAAAAATAGTTGATTATATATTCGAGGTAAGAAAACTTGCAGTGAAAATTGGAGACCTTTAAACGAAATATTCAACAACGCGGAAATGCATTTGTCGGCAAACGATATCGTGTCAATCAGCTCCTCATGACGAAATCGAGAACCAAAGAGACACATTGCAAATTATTAAAAATACTGTCAAGTCGTCGAATGTACATACGAGCACGTGCGTGCATCGGTTTCCCTTTTTTTTATTTTCGCGGCATCTCATTTTTCTGTGAATAATAAGACTTTATCGATAAATAGGATACGACATCGTAATGTTGAAAACTATCTTTCTCTTCTTTTTCTCCAAAAAACTCGGAATATCTCTCCCCGAATTCGCTTTAGCCGAAGCAGTTTCGATATTCTAAAAACGAATTAGAAAAATACCTTTTGTTTCTTCTAAGTATATATCTCGTATATGTATATATTTCCGTAGTAAAAACGAAACTCGAACAATTTTTATTTATAGCATTTCCTTAGCGAAGTTCCCTCCTAATACAAGCAAATAATAAAATTAACTAAAAGATGTAGTATCCCCTAAAAATTTCCAGATCTTCAGCAGTTAAAATCTATTAAGCATTTTTAAAATATACAATATACATATACATATATACATATATATATATGTATATCGCGCGATACGACGGTGGAGTCGATATTAAATTCGCCGTACCAACCACGACGTGTCATCACCAATGTCTTTACAAATGATTTACACAGACTCGATTTACATCTAGCGCACAGTTGAATTTTCAGCTTGAAAAAAACGATTCCCTCATCTTCGGCCGATGAAACCAACCAGCGTCCGCTCTCGAGAAAACCCGATGAAGCGTGAAGTTGTGACGGACCTCCCCCCGCTTGATGCTCGATCATCGTCCTCGCGACACTGCGACGTCATATTTTTCGTCATTATCAAAAGTTTAACTCTTAGCTGATTACACCCTCCGGCTTGATGCCCGATGTGTGAAAATAATTTATATTTACAATGGTACAAGATACAGCTCAGGGCGGGAATCCCGTTCCGCGCGCACAGACGGGCCACTGAATAGATTAGCCAGACAGAACAGGACCGTTAATAGATATTATCGTTCTTGGGATCTCTCTCGCGAAAGAAACCCTTTTCAGTCTTGCACTCCCTGATGGTAACGGTCTTCAGATTGACGGTAACGTCTGTGATGAACACTTGATCCGCTACGGGATTCCTCGCGTGCCAGTAATCCGTGTCGGGACTCGAGAGTGGCACGTAGATAGTCTCTGACTTGGGGATTTCGGTTTGCTTCATGTTCGGCGCATTGTTGTTGTTGTTGTGGTTGTTGTTATTGTTGTTATTATTGTTATTGTTGTGACTGTGGTGACCGTTCACGACGGTGGGTAACCTGTTGTTGTTGGTGTAAGAGTCCGTGGGACTAGGCGACTTGTGACCGTTCGCGTCCACCGCGCCGTTCGATTTCTCCTGCTTCTGCTCCTGCAAATGCCTCTTCTTCGACGGCACTTCCTCCAGAGGTGTGTCGATCTGAGGGGACGACGGGGCGGACGGGATGCGCGGCAACGAGGGCGGCGGGCCTTGAGGTACGTCGGCTTCGGGACGTTTCTTGTCCTGCACTGCAGGCGCCGGTGTCGTCGGCAACGCCGGTAGCGGCTCCTCCGGTGTCGACTTCACGCTGGAGGACGACGGCCTTTTACCGTTGAACTTGTGACTCTGCAAAGGAAAGTCTGCCGTTCTTAAGGTGGTCCGGTATTTGGAGACGCGAGGACGCAGGTGCTCGGAGAGGATTTCATTATACGCGGGATGATGTGTCCCTGAATCAAACGCGCTTTCCTCGCACTTGCCGAGGAATCGTGTTGCAGAAGAACTGATTCGCGAAAAATTGGCCAAACAGAAAGGTAATATCCCGCAATCACGACAGATGTTTGCGGGAGATGATTGCTTTATGACATATCGAGAGAACGTGTGTCTGCCGGTTGTCTCGTCTTCAGCGTCGCACGGCACAATCCATATAACGCGAATTATCATTGTGTGGAGCTTCACGTGTATCACCGATTGAATGTTTGGTTCCTCGGTGCAACATTGGGCTTAGTTCGGTGTGTGCTACATTAATATTAGTCTAGACAATTTCGTGATGTTTTCTTTTCCCCCAGTCGTACAGAAACACCTGCTTTTCCTTAAAGTAGATATACGCAAAAACGCAACAACAAGGATTTCATTCGTGATGCAAGATCGTAAGACTATGTACAAGAATAGTAAAAGTAGAATCGAAAGGAAAGAGAGAAACGTCTCCCCCACAGTGGTGGAGTACCTCCAAGATAGAATTTCGTCGCGATACCAATAACTACTTCTACCTTTGTGCCGATCGACACTTACATAAGACGGCGACGCGGGGTTGTTTTTCAAAGGCAATAACCGAGGAACCTTGTTCGGTGGCGGGCTACCACTGCCGCTACTGGGGCTGCTGGTGGTAATTGTCACGCCGATCTTGCCGGACTCCTTGCTGAGCACCTCCGCCTTCCTCTTGGTGCCCGCGAGCTCTCTTCTAGGCAACAAAGGAATATCCATGCTACTGCTGGAACTGTCGGAGTCAACGGCGAACGCCGAGGACAGCTCCGGCGGTGTCGGGGACTCATGACCGTCCAAGGAACTCGGCAACGTGTCTTCGTCGGGCGCAACTGGATTTAAACGAGGCGCTGATGTGCTACCCGTCGTCGATTCGTCCTGGCTATCCTCGCCCACTCTCTCATCCCCGCCAGGCTCCTCTTCGACGACGAGATTAGCCAGCGCCTGTTCCTGAAGATGATGATTACCGTCGATCAGATCGCGTGCACAAGAAGCACGCACCTAATCAAACTTTATCATCCTCTTAACTCTATCCTCTTTTTTTTTTTTTTTTTTTTACACAAGAATTGTCCTGTACAAAATGACGAGAGATCTAGCGAACGGCTCTGTATTCGTTCTGCGTTCGCTCACCGAGGAACACTCTCAAGTTGAGATACTAAGCTATTAAAGTGATTCAGTGTAGCGCGCAAGTGATAAATGGCTCGTGTGCCCTCGTAATCAGGTATACACAACGTAGCGATAACTCTGCGAGACGTTACAGCACACTCATCGTAGGAAACAGAAAGCATTGCTTTTTTTTTTTCTTTTTATAATTTGGTTCCGCTTCTCAAGTTCTCTCATATTTCTCCGCTTTTGTCCCGACGTTTGGCACAATTTATGTTCATTTGGACGAAAACTGGTGAAATTACTGATAAAATAATGATTGATGTTGATGGCGAGAATACTGTTTGTTCTTACGCTATATCTAGTGTCCCTTCGCCTCGGCCTCCTGGTGGACACATCTCCGCCTCTTTGACTTTCCTCGTACAGCTCGATTAACCTAACGTCCAAGATATTTTCTTCCGGCTCCCATGTGTTGTATCTGAAAAGCAACAGGAATTCAAAATATGTTCCGCTTACAGGTGGCATTACACATTGTATCTAACGAATCTCTGATTGCGCGTGTACTCACTTTTTACTCCATCCTTTCCATTTTACAAAGTACTCAACTTTGCCCTGAAAACAAAGAATGAAAATCACAATAAACGCATAAGCAAACAAGTTAACAGCTATCGATAATGATTACGGACGTGTGCGGCACACACGGAAACGTATTGCGGAAACATTTCACGATTGCGTGCTTTAGTAAATTATGAAGAAATTACGCCAAGTGATGGGGCCACGTCGATAAAAATTTCTCGAATATTGAAGCAAATTATAAGAGAATGAAGAGAAATGATTGAATCATTTGATATGATCACGCATCGACAGCGAATACAATGCGCAACATTGCATCGAATGAGAGATATGAAAGAGCGTATACGAGTTGTCATTTCATTATTCTTAATTACCGCAGCGCCGCTACGTGGATATCTGCCATCCACGTCGCTGCGATAAATTAATTGGCGAATGTTTCCAAAAACGCAGCATCGTTACAGGTATCATTGTGAAACATTAACGAGCGCGGAAATAGTAATAAATAGTTGCGTGATAACTGTGCTGAAGGAAGAAATGGCGATTTTCCATATTTTGGACGTGTCGGATAAAAGAGAAAAATCCACCGGGAGGGGGGAGGGAGGGGGGCGTTTGTATTTCTCTGGCTCGCTTCTGTTTGGTTTATCATCAAATGCGCGGTATCGCGCGTCATGCATTGTGCATCATAAATTATTGTGCTTTGTGATGCCGGCGCTGACGTCAGCCTTCGGACGACAGCCTGCTTCACTCCGACCAATCATCATCGACAAAATGCGTAATCGTGCATTAATCACTTTAACATTTACTCATAATTAGATCTATCATTACCCTAACGCCGACCACATTAACGTCAGAATTATTACGCCATCGGGATCCACGTGTTGCGCGCGCCTCGCTCGCATCGCTTGCCGCGTGCGCGCGGCCAGCCGATCATTTGGCCGATAAGATCTACCAATCGGTGAAAGCCAATTCACTTATCAGTATGCGTAATTATAGCTATCACGACGCGCGATAATTAATTCGACGCGAGCGGCGCGTTGTTACATCGTTCCGTCCCGGAATTTTCTACGTCTCGTTGATCGTGGCGCAGATAGAATCGGGCGATCGGTGAAAGCTATGGCGTCGTTAGCTGTCTGTCTGTCTGTCAGCCAATGCTTACACTTGTAAAATCCGGCCGATCGCGAGCGGAGATAAATAGGCAGATAAAGCGCGTTCATTTATATTCCAAGATCGAGGGATCCCCTCGAGAAGCAACGGCGTGGATGTAGAAAAAGAGCAAGAAAAACCGCATGCTCCGATCATTGCAACAAGACAAACTGCTGCACAGCAAGCCGAGATTTGAACCCGAGCCGAATCTGGTCTGGTAATAAGTCTGTGCTTCGGGAAATCAATCCGTTCTAACCGAATGTTCCCTCCGCCCTTAAAAATTATAATCCGTTCGTGCTGATTTCTCTCGGCACCGATTAAATCTCCAACATTTTTTGGAGATTTAAGTTTTCTCATTCTTGCGATTCGTCGTCTCGATGTCAGTCAGGAGTCGGACCAAATTCAAGGACAATATTCATAAGTCGGTACTCATAGATCGGATCTTGTATATACTGAAAGAAGAATTTGGTAACAAAATTTGACGAAATAGCTTCAACTAAATTATTTGGTTACTACTTATTACAATTATTACGCAATCGGTACAATTATTTGGCAATCAAATCGTTTAGTATCACATACTATATGGTATTTAGTATTAATATATTAATCCTTTCTCCAGTGTACAAGATCGTCCTAAGTTCATTGTCAGATGCTGTACGGCTCATTTCATTGGCACGAGGCATCTGAAGAGCTTATCTGAGAAAAAGACGTTCTTAAATATGAGATCTGACAGCGAGAACACCGACTAAAGTTTCCCCTGTCTTAGAGGGTCCAATCCTCCAGAAGTCTTTTCGAGAAATCCACTTCGCGTTACATTGGACCCAGAAGTCCATTAATAAGAACAGTATCATCGGTGTTCTCGTGCGTCGAAAGAAATTCGAGGAACGCTCTATTCGCGGTTGGGAAAACGCGTTTCCGAATTCATCTGAGCACGGTCGATAGTACGATCGCCTGGTGTTCCATGGGCAGAGGCTCACCCATTGGCCGTGGGCCAACGAGACAGAAACGGCACGCCGGCCCATCGTGATTCACACACACGCACACACACAGGCCGTCCGGCGTGACAGTTGGAAAACAATGACACGCGCGATACGTCACGAAACGCGGGAACGAAAGCGGCGCGCTCTACGTGTGCGTCGTCGACGTGATCGACGTGATAACGCGAGCGAGCAGGTTGTCATCCTTTCGCGTAGCCGCGCTACCCGATATATTGTTACACGTCGATAGCGTGCGCGTAACAATCGTGTCATCGATTCATGAGTGAATGCACTTTAACGCCCAGCACGTGTGTTGCATTATCTCGCGAGTTCGGTTTGCGCGATTTGCGCGACGATCTCGCTGGTGTGATTTTCGTGCGCGCACGAGGTGCGAATCGCGAACAAACTTCGAGAAGGCGAATCGAAGCGGAATCACATAGAATTTCGCCGGTAAGAGTGCCTCTAAAAGTGGCATAGGAACCACCGTCCGATCGGGCTGAGCAGCCCCACGTTTGATCGGCACTTTTATCGATAGAAGTGAGTTCAGGACGTGGACTTTAATGATTTTTTAGCGCCGGCTAAGATTTCGTTAGCGTCTCTTGGCGAATAATTTTCTCTCGGTGTTTAGTCTGTGCTTCGGAAAATCAACCCGCATTATAATCGAACGTTTCCTCCGATCTTTAAAGTTATAATTCGCTATATCACAATTTGTGTCATCGTTTTTAATACGGAGAATTCTTTCTGGCCTTTCCGTCTTCGAAATTTTCAATCACCATGAGGACTGCCCAGATGTTCCGGAGCGATTTATTTAAATATTCACTTTCTGCGATTTTGAATTCAACCGAATTTTAACTTAGTGCAAAAATGTAATCACTTTTATATAATTTATTTTTCACTCCATCTTATGCGTACAATTTTATAATATCATTTTTTGTGTTTCCTTATTACGTCGTGAAATATTTTTTCGTATTTACATAATATGTTTTTACTTAAGTATTACCTTATTTATCAATGCGACCAAAGGTTCTCGTTAAATAAATATTATTACAGTCCGTTTACGTTAATCTTGATACCGATTAAATTTCCAAGATGTTTTAAGGCTTAAGTTTTCCTTAGCCTTCTCGTGCAGAACGTTCTTTTACTTTGACGTCGAATTGGACTCGTTGACGTAATTTAATGGCATATTACGATATCCTGTAACGTAACTCACAAAATTACGTGTAATAAGTCTTACGATGCCCGAGTGAAACGAGGCAATATCGCGGAACACGATTCCCGCGAGTTTCGCGTGCATCATGGGCAATTTTGGGAGTAGCGTTTGCGGAGCTCCCGTGGAAGTTCTGTATCGTTCGTAAAACACGCCACCGGTTGCTACCAGTTGATCGCCATACGGAACCTTTCTCCCATCCGTCAGCGATTGTTCGCCTCCGGACTCCCGTTAACCAGGATTGTATAGTCGATGTCAGAACAGTCGAGACACTTTTCAGTAGCGCTAGGAATTTATTCCCACTGAAACGTTCGATCAAAATTGGGATTCATCGCGAGACAAGGTTGTTGTATCGAATTAAAATTAAACGACGATCGCAATCGCCACCGATTTAAGCAGATGTAAATTCGTAAATACTATTTGCGTTCAGCAGGAAAAATAGCTCAGTGAGAACGCTAATGATTATTGATCCTGATTGGTACGTCTCTCGGATCTACCAAGGACCTGAAGAAATATTCTAGTCAGAAGCAATGAGCGTTCACTCAGCCTCTTCCTCTGGTGAGCGCAGCTGCTTTAAAATTAACTGCGTAAATGTTAAGCGCCGCAAATTCGCTGGTGTTTCCCTTAAAAAAAAAAAAAAAGCTCGGAAACGGTCGATGTTTGTTTCTGCGTCGTGCGGAATTATAGTGGGAGAACTCGCACATTGCGTAATTTGCCAGAAAATTGATTTCGCGCGTGACGGTGACGGAACACACGGGAGAGCAAACGCCTCGTAGACGCGGACGAGATCTATTTAAAGAGGATTACGAATTAGGATTACGATTAGAACATATTCGCCATTTTTTAAAAACTACGCTCTTGTAATACAGATGTTCGCGAGAGAGAGAGAGAGAGAGAAAGAGCATAGAAGAACGGAAGGAAATAACAGGAGAATATACGCAATAATTGGCGCCACTCCAAAAATATCATCGACGCGCTCCAAACGGGAGAATTTCGAGCCTCGGCATGCGAGGAAAGTTCTCGTATTTACATTTTACTCTCCCTCCCCCCTCTCTCGTGGCGTGCACCTCGACACACATTCGTGACGAATAGCACAACGTTTCGGGGGACACCGGGCTGTCATTCCTAGCCGCGGTATGATTGATGCCGGCGTATCGGCGGCGTGAGCGGCGAAATCGCTCACACGGTCTTGAAACGAGGCCGAATCGATAATCTTGCCGATGGCAACACGTGTATGTGTGAAAACCGGTCGATCCGTAACTCGATGTCCAGCCGTGCTTCCGGATTCGATAAGGTACACGGGCGACACAACGTGTGTGCCGTAGCCTAAGCAGGCCCATACCTGTTGGCACTTAATGCCTCAAGTCTAGAAGCGCAGCATAAATTGTCGCGAAAGAGGTGGCCGAAGAGAGCCGGCTGTTGGAGAGAGAAAAAAAAAAGAGACAAGAAGAAGAAGAAGAAGAGAGAGAGAGAGAAGGTAGGAGGTATGCGAGAGGAGGGGGGGACAAAGAGGCGGTAACGGCGCGCGGACGGATTCCACCCGGTGGCGCCACCTGAAGGCGGCCGCTCGCAACTACCGCGGTACTCACCCGCTTCTCCCTCTTCTTCGTGATCCGTTCCGCGGCGTAGACCCTGTCACCCAGATCCATGGCTTTTCGTCGGGAGATCCTCTCAATCCACGTATCCAAGATTCCGAAGGGTGCAAAGGCTGCTGTTTAATCCGTGGTTGCGTATTACGCGATGTATTTCGCGAAACACCATATGTACCACCGGCACACCTGCGCAACGAGATCGATCAGATCGGAAAGAGAGAGAGAGAAAGAGAGAGAGACGGAGAGTCGTCCGGCGGCAAATACACTGTGCGTCGTACGTAAGGCGGGTAGGTAAACGCGAGGAGCGACTTCGTCGGCTCCGATCGCACTCCCGGAACACGCGGGCAACACTGGTGAGTGTCGCGCGAGGAGAGACACGTGCGCGATCACCACGTGGCGCGGGTTCTCGTCGATCCGCGAACTTGCGCGCGACCGGTCGCTTCGGTTCAAGCGATTCTCGCGTCCGTCTGTCGTCAGCCGGGAAACGTCATCGCCCGTCGACTAACTCGACAACGCTACTACGCATCGCTCGGCGCTGTTTGGCAGCGCGGTTTCGAGCGCGGTAAAGCGCCGCCCGGTGTTTAAAGGGGTGCTATTTCAACGGCGCAACGACAGAGGCGGAGAAGCGGCAGGAGGAGGAGGAGTAGTAGATGGTGGTGGTGGTGGAGATGCACGCGATGTTTTTTGAAAGGCCAGTAGTCGCGACGGAACCGGCGGGTGCAGCGAGTCAAGTCGATCCCATCGGAAAAGGACCGAACTTGGACGCTTGGCCCGGCGTGTGCGGCTCCGTGCGAGTGTTCGTGCAACTTCGCGACACGCCGTACGAATAGTCTTCTCCTTTCGCGTCCGATATCGATGACCACACCGACAGTGGTGAGATTATGTCCACGTTGTGCGCGGGCGCGAATATATCGGTTGCGCCGCCGGTACAGCACCACGTTTCCCGTCGTTGCTGGTGCTGCTGTCGCTCGTCCCGTCTTCGTGCAGTCGCCGCTTCGTTCGGGCGAGATCGGCTGTGTCCCGAGTCGCGTGACGTCAGCGATCCCCCCTCACGTCGTAAACACCAAACATGGCCGTCGCACGGATATACGCTGCGTCGAGTGCGTCCAAATCGAACGCGTAAACTGGCAGCGATAAGGGCCGCCGCGGCTCGCGGCTATGCACAAGTAACGCGCGACGGCTCTCGCAAGCGCGGCGACGTGCGTGCCGCGTTCACGGGTCGCGGTTATACGGTTACCGGAGCGAATCGACTCGCGGCGTCCAACGCATTCTGCGGATCGAGGCCGACTAGGGCCGAGGTCTGCCGAGCTCCCCTCGCAAGCCCGATGGACTCGTCCGATCCGCTCGAGGTTAGGAGAGGAGAGGGGGTAGAGAGGCAGAGAAAGACCGGGGAAGGGAGAGACTCTCAACGGTACGTGCGGCGTGAACGCGAAGGGAAGACTGAGAGAGAGAGAGAGAGAGAGACGAAGATGACAGAGAGGGAGGCAGAGAGAAAGGGAGAGAACGATTCGGTCGAGCGAGGACGAGGGAGGTAGCGAGGGGTCGAGGGAGAGGAAGAGTAAGCGCAATGGAGGTAGAAAAGAGAGACGGCACGACCAGGAGCGCCGTCCTCGGAACAAGAAAGCTGTCGGCCTGCCTGCTTGTTTGCCTGCCTGCCCTGCTTGCTTGCCCGCTAGGCTAAGCCTGCCTGTCTGTGTGCCTGCCTGCCTGCCTGCCTGCCAGCCAACCAGCCAGCCACCCCAAGTTCCCTTCTAGGTACGTGTATGCGCGCGCGCGCGCGCTCCTATGTGTGTGTGAGCGCGAGAGAGCAGTCGACGGGCGACGTTGCCAAGTGAGTTTCGTCGATAGCGCCGCAGTGCAAATGTCACTGGCGTATAACACCGTTCGACGATGATCAGAAATTCGTTCGCGACGGCAACGGCGTCGGCATACGCTCTCTCTTTCTCTCTCTCTCGCGATTTTCCACCTCCGACCGCGAGTCGAAATCGATCGACGCCGCGCACACTCTCTCCGTCACTCTTCCCCGCCGTCGGAGCGTGGACGCGCGCGCGCGTCTGCTGCTCTCCTCTCCTCTTCAGCGACCTCACCGTGTACCGAGAGAGCCGTGTATCGCGTATTCGCGCCTACGACATCCGGCAACGCCGCGTCCTCCTGCGCGATGTACTGTCACACACTGTATATGCCGGGGATACACACAACACGGGGTAGTAGTCTGTACTCGTGGTACGCGCGCGCCGCGTATCCCACGAGCAGCAAATCACGGGAATCCACGGGAAACAAGCGTCGGCATCCACACATACACACACACGTACCTCTGTGACGAGAGCGCGTTCCGAGCCGCGACGACAACGACGATGGCGACGGCGCACACGCTCGCAGCACTCTTCTCGCGGTCTCGTGAAAACGCGTGCAACCTCAACGGATCCCGAAACGAGAGTGTCCTCTCCTGCGCCGACGAGCCGCACAGGGAGAGCGCGTGCGAGTAGGACGGCGCGCGCGTACCGTCCGGGTGCGAGGGAGACAGGACGGCGAGCCGGACGGGGGAACCCGTTCTTCTCCGTCCTCGGCGTAAATAGCAGGATAAAAATGCCACGACGGGAGCGTCGGATTGGCAGAGCTCTCGAGGCGCCACCGACGTCCCGAGCCCCACTCGTCCGGACGTCCAATCGCCGCCTGGCCACAACCCATGTCGGTTTCCCTCGACGCGGCACGAAGGCGGGCGTTACCGATGAGCCCGTCGGTTGCGTTCGGGCTCCCCCCGCTGCCCCCTCGGACCCGTCACACACACCACGAACTCTCTTCGCGTTTCTCGGTGAGAGAGCGTTCCCCCTCTCGCACGCCGGAAAGAGAGATAGAGGCAGAGCCCGTTCCCCTCCTAACCCCTCCGCGCAGGAAACCCGAATAGCGGAGCGCGCTACCGTGCCACCGGGGCCTCTCTCTCTCTCTCTTCTCTCGTCGCCGAACGACCGTGTAAAGCCGTACGACGCGAAACCGGGTGTACCGCCGCGAAGGGCGGGCACGTAGACGAGGGGACGCGGGTGGGTAGCGGGGGGAGGGGAGGGCCGTATATATACCGTCGCGTGTATACGTGCGACTCTCGCTTACATAGGTACCCAAGAGAGAGAGAGCGTGTGCGCGCGCTCGCTCGTCGCACACATGAGCGGGCACATACATACGCGCACGACATACCCATCGCCGCACCGCGCCGTCATGCTCCCCTTCCCCCGTACGGCCCCACGTCGGTGGCCGACCACCGCCGGTATTGAAATATCCTGGCCCTGGAGAGCCAAGTAGCCGTGCGGCGATGCCGCTTCTCTCTACATAACTACTACTGCGCGCGCGATTTTCTTCTTCTCCCGCGTGCGCGCTCTCGTCGCTCTCCTCCTCCTCCTCGCTCTCGTCCCTCTCTCTCTTTCTTTCTCGCCCCCCGTGCGTCTCTTTCTCTCTGCCCCTTTTTCGGTCTCTTTGTATTCGCGCTTCTTGGGCCCCCTTCGTTGCTCCCTCCCCCTCCGGCACCCTCAATACGCTCTCTCTCGTCGTTTTTCGTCTCCGATCGCGCGCGGACCTCGCGCTGACTAGTGTACCCTCTTTCGGGAGTCCCCCTCGGCTCCCTCTCTCTCTTTCTCGTGGTCTCCCCTTTACTCCCGCTCCTCCTACTCGACTCCCAAAGGCTTGCCTCCCTTCGCAATCAATCGCCATACACAGGAAACGCGCTGCGCTACCCTCCCTCCCCGCGATGCGTAAATGGAGAAAATGCGGGCGCATCGCGCGTTATCAAACACTCGCGCGTCACAAGCGACATTGCATTGCGCAACCCTGGAATATACATGGAGCAGTTCACATAGATGGCGTATCGTGGATACGAGCGGTCGTGTATCTCCCCCCCCCC